>NC_053425.1:37191494-37315104 GCF_007990345.1 Gossypium hirsutum | reverse complement strand
AATGTGTGAAATTTCAAGCTTCAATTTGGTTGATTTCATGTGAATTTAGTCAATAGGACTTATGTGAGAAAATTCTAAAATGTGATAGGTCAATATGTGAGGACCTATTAGTGCATGTGGACAAAGGGGGGACTTGCATGTCAAATTCCCCCCTACTAGTAGTGGCCGGCCATGACAAGCTTGGTAGACCAAGTTTGATGGCCAAGACATGTCATAGACATGTTTTGTTGGTGCATCATGGGTGGAAAAAAATAAAATAATAGGCATGGAAATTAAATAATGAAAAGGAGTATGATGATTACACAAAAAAAAAAAGTGTGTAGTTGATTCTTCCCCCCCCATTGCCGTGAGCTAAAGAAAAGAAGAGGAGAAGATCTTTGTTCATCCTTTTCTCACTTCATTTGCCAAATTAGAAAGAAAAACAAAGAAAATTTTCTCATCCTTGGTTCATCCTTGGCCAAAATTTTATGGAGGAAAGAAGAAGAAAGGTGAAGAGATTCGGCCATGCATGTAGCTAGGCTAAGGTATGTTTGATGATGTTCCATGAGATGCATGCATGTTTTAGTTGTTAGCTTGAGTTCTACTAGCCCATGGTCTAAATCTTGCTATGTGATGGAATGGCACTTGACCATGGATGCATCATTCTTGGTTGGTGTTTGATGTTGTGGTGATGAGGCATGAGGATGAGTTAAGATTCGGCCTAGGTGGAGGTTGTGTTAATGCCATTGCATGCAAAATATGAAGCTTGTTAATGATGCATGTGATGATGGCTTGATGATTCTTGAACCTCCTTTTTAGCATTTTTGTGTGAGCACATATGTGCATTGGTTGCTAAATGGAGAAGAATCGGCTAGCAAGATGTGTGCTAAGGCCGAATGTAACTTTGCATGTTAATGAGCAATGCATGTGTTAAATTGATGAAAAGGGGGAGGATGCTTTACTAGTGTGTATATGTGTGTATTAAGTGTTGAAATCGACCCCAAAAATAGACATGCATATTCGGCCAAGGGGAAAGAAATTAGCTAATATGTTGTGTTGATGCATGATTTTTGCATGTATGAGACTTTAATGTCTAATGTACAAATATGGGCTAAGTGCCTTGTGTTCATCTTTTTGATGCCTAAATGATGAAATCAATTTATTTGTTTAATTAAGCTCAAGAGCAAAGGGGAAATAAATCCGATAAAGGGAAGGAAAAAGTGGTCGAATAGTTAGCGGAATCGTTCGACAACACCCGAGGTAAGTTATTGAGTAAGAGAGCTTAAATTACGATGTGATTAAATCATGCTCTATGTGTGGCTATTGAGCCGAATGTGCAAGGACGATATGTGCCTTGTGTTTGAGTTTCGCAAATGAAAATGAAATATGAATGTGCCATGAATTATTGTTAGATGTGCATGATTAATTGAATGCTGTCCGGGCTAAGTCCCGAAGGCTTTGTGCTAAGTGAATATATCCGGACTAAGATCCGAAGGCATTTGTGCGAGATACAAATTCTGGGTTAAGCCCCGAAGGCCTTTGTGCGAGATACTAAATCCGGGTTAATTCCCGAAGGCATTCGTGCGAGTTATTAAATCCGGGTTATGTCCCGAAGGCATTGTGTGAGTTACTAAAACCGGGCTATGTCCCGAAGGCATTTGAACGAGGAGCTATATCCGGTTAAATCCCGAAGGTACGTGATTTGGTAATGAATGAGCTTGCTGTAAAATTCCAGCGAATACTCGAAAAACATCCCAATATGGGGATATGTTACGTATGTGTTGAATTTAATCGAGCCCTTACAAATAAATGTTCGCTCAGTTGATAAACGAGCTACCGGCCTTCGGCTAAGTTAGTCTATTGTGTATGTACATAAGGGTTGTTAATGTGGTGAAGCAAGTTTGATATCGGTAAATTGCGTATTATGAAATATTCTGTTTAGCTAAATGTGTGTTATTCTTTGTTTATGCTGGAATTCCTTGCTCAAAACTTACTAAGCATAAATTGCTTACTCGTTACACTGCTCCTCTGTTTTATAGATTTTTGGTTCTCTAGTATCGGACTCGGGATCTTGAAGTCGAAGTCGCCCACACTATCAAAGGCTCTTTTGGGTACTATTTTGGTTGAATTTTGATATGGCATGTATAGGACTACCCATTGTTGTTTTTCGAGTACTTTATGAAATGTATAAGTGTACAGCCATGCGAAAATGGCTTGTAGAAGTGGAGTATGGCATTAGACCATTCGTGTTTATGAATGTATAGATGGTTTCATGATGTAACTATAGTTGGAATGGAAGTGTTGAGCAAATGATCAGCCATTGGAATGGCTAAGTATGATCATATGTGGGCATATGTATGACAAGGCCCTAGTTGGTCCATGAAACCCCGAAAATAGGTAAGGTTTACTTTGAAAACAGAGGCTGACAGCAGCAGTGGTGTGGATTGGAAAAATCACAAGAATTCGTAGGAGTGGAATTAAATAGTGAATAAATTATGTAATCGAATCTTGATGAATCTACTTTCATATGAAAGTAACGAAACAATCATATGAACAGTACAGTAAGAGATATTCAGGTTCTTGTGAAACAGGTCCAGAACAGTTTCTGGATTCCCTGTTCCGACTTTGGAAATTCACTATAAATTGACCAGAGATAATTAGGAGTCATACCATATATGTATGGATTCCTCTCTGAGTATAGTTTCCATAGAAACAAATGGCATCAGTATTGAAGCTCTGTGCAGAGAGATATCCAAGTCGTAATGGGAAAAGGTCAGTGTAGTCGACCCCTGTAACATGGGAGAATTTGACTAATAAACTGTACTAATTGGCCTGACCAAAATTCTAGAAAAAATACATAGGTGGGGACATGAGTCTAGTTTCAGTGAAAAATCACAAAACTGATTTTCGAGTTGTGATACTCAAGATATGATTTTTGAAGCGACTAGTACTCAGACTGGGCAGTGTCTGGAAAAATTTTTCAAAGTTTGTTAACATCTCGTGTCCGACTCCGGTGTCGGTCTCGGGTTCGGGGTGTTACATTAAATTGGTATCAGAGCTACGGTTTAGTCGATTCTAGGACTACCGTAATGTGGTTGGTCTAGCTATACATGCCATTTTATGTGATTACTTGATAGTGTGGTGACTTCTGACAATTGTAAATGTGTTTATAGTAATGGATCCCGATCGTGACCGAGAGGTAGCTGATGATCTTGAGAGTGTAGCGCCTGCTCCCGCACAAGGGACAGTGCCGGCAGACTCTCAACCTAATGCTAGTAATCCGAATGATGAAGCTAGACAAGCATTCTATAGCGTGATGAATGATTGGTTCAACCAATACATTCGAACTAATATGGCTGTTCCACAACCTCCATTCCCGACAAATACTACCCCCGCACCTACAATACCACCGGTAACGGACCAAATAAGGTCAAATAAGCCCCCAATTGACAGAATCCGAAAACATGGGGCTACTGAATTTAAGGCTATGGATAGCGATGATGCCGAGCAAGCTGAATTTTGGCTGGACAACACTATCCGGGTACTCGATGAGCTATCTTGTACACCCGATGAATGCCTAAAGTGTGCTATCTCCTTGCTACGTGATTCTGCCTACTATTGGTGGAGTACTCTGACTTCTGTTGTGCCCCGAGAGCAAGTAACTTGGGAGTTTTTCCAAACTGAGTTTCGGAAAAAGTATATCAGTCAGAGATTTGTTGATCAAAAACGGAAGGAATTTCTTGAGCTTAAGCAAGGCTCCATGTCGGTTACTGATTACGAGCAAAAATTTGTTAGACTTAGCAAATACGCTCGGGAATGTGTTTCGTCCGAAGCTAATATGTGTAAACGCTTCGAGGATGGGCTGAATGAAGATATAAAAATGTTCGTTGGCGTTCTTGAAATACGAGAGTTCGTGGTACTTGTTGAACGAGCTTGTAAAGCCGAAGAGCTTAGAAAAGAAAAGCAAAGAGTTGATGAGGGAACTGGAGAGTTTCGTAAAAGATCCTCGGGAAGGTCTCTTCAACAGACATCGAAGAGATTTCGAGATGATGCGGGCCAGTTAGAGGCACTTCGGGCCTTTTTAGACGAGATCGTGATCGACCCCCTGTGGGTACACGAGGCACTTCGGTCGCCAGTGTTGGGAATGAACGTCGAGATAGAACGAAATGTCGATATTGTGGTAAATGGCATTCGGGGAGTTGTAGATTCCCTGACCGCTCGTGTTACAAGTGCAGATCAGTTGACCACTTCATTAAAGATTGCCCGAGGTTGTTTGAACAGAATGAAAATCAGAGTGGGAAACCGGGTGCTACCACTGCTCGAGGTAGACCATCTGGAAATACGGGCAATGCTAGTGGTGGTCAGAGAGGATCTAGAGATGATATAACCAGATCCGAAGCTCGTGCGCCTGCTAGAGCTTATGCGATACGTGCCCGCGAGGATGCTTCTTCGCCTGATGTTATTACCGGTACATTCACTCTCTTTGATACTAATGTAATTGCTTTGATTGACCCCGGTTCTACTCATTCTTACATATGTGAAACCTTAGCATCCAGTAAGACTTTACCTATTGAGTCTACTGAGTTCGTAATTCGGGTGTCAAATCCCTTGGGTCATTACGTGCTTGTCGACAAAGTGTGTGAGAAATGTCCCCTGGAAATTCGAGGTTCCTGTTTTCCGGCGGACTTGATGCTTTTGCCGTTTGATGAATTTGATGTTATCCTTGGTTTGGATTGGTTGACCGCGCATGATGCGATTGTGAATTGCAAGAGCAAGACTATTGATTTGAGGTGCGCAAATAACGAAGTAGTCTGAATTGAGTCTGCGGACTTGGAGGGGATGCCAGCTGTAATATCAGCAATGTTGGCACAGAAATATGTAAGAAAAGGGTGCGAAGCATACCTTGCGTATGTACTTGATGACAAAGAATTAGAAAAGAAACCCGAATCTGTGCCGGTGGTTTGTGAATACCCGGATGTTTTTCCGGAAGAATTACCGGGTTTACCACCTGTTCGGGAGGTAGAGTTTGGTATTGAGCTTGTACCTGGGACTACGCCGATTTCGATAGCTCCGTATCGGATGGCACCAACCGAGTTAAAGGAGTTGAAAGCTCAGTTGCAAGAACTGACGGATAGAGGTTTCGCTCGACCAAGTTTCTCACCTTGGGGTGCACCAGTATTGTTCATGAAAAAGAAGGACGGAACCATGAGGTTGTGCATTGACTATCGTCAGCTGAATAAAGTGACGATAAAGAACAAATATCCGTTGCCGCGCATCGATGATTTGTTCGACCAACTGAAGGGAGCCTCAGTGTTCTCAAAAATAGATTTGAGATCGGGCTATTATCAGTTGCGAATTCGAGATTCAGATATTCCTAAAACTGCCTTCAGAACGAGATATGGTCACTACGAATTCTTAGTGATGCCGTTTGGGCTCACTAATGCCCCTGTAGTATTTATGGATTTGATGAATCGGATCTTCAGACCGTATTTGGATCGGTTCGTAGTTGTGTTCATTGATGACATTTTGGTCTATTCAAGAGATAAGACCAAACATGCTGAGCATCTGAGGCTAGTGCTGCAAATTTTGCGGGATAAGTAGTTATATGCTAAGTTCAGTAAGTGTGAGTTCTGGTTAAGAGAGGTTAGCTTCTTGGGTCATGTGGTATCCGCGTCGGGTATTCGAGTTGACCCGAACAAAATTTCAGCCATACTTGACTGGAAACCTCCGAGAAATATTACTGAAGTTCGGAGTTTTTTTGGGGCTCGTCGGTTATTACCGACGATTTGTGAAAGGTTTCTCGATGATAGCCACGCCAATGACGAAGCTACTTCAAAAGGATGTTAAGTTCGAGTGGACGGAGAAATGTCAGAAAAGTTTCGACCAACTGAAAACTCATTTGACTAAAACTCCAATTTTGGTGCAACCCGAATCAGGTAAAGAGTTTGTCATTTATAGTGACGCATCCCTACTTGGGTTGGGTTGCGTAATGATGCAAGAAGGTCGAGTCGTGGCCTATGCGCCGAGACAATTGAAGCCACACGAGAGGAATTATCCGACCCATGATCTCGAACTAGCTGCCATCGTGTTTGCTTTAAAAATATGGCAACATTATCTGTTTGGTGAGAAGTGCCATGTATTTTCGGATCACAAAAGTCTCAAATATTTGATGACTCAACGAGACTTGAATCTGCGACAAAGACGTTGGCTTGAGTTGTTGAAAGATTACGAGCTTGTCATTGATTACCACCCGGGAAAGGCTAACGTGGTTGCGGACGCCTTAAGCCGGAAGTCATTGTTTGCTTTACGAGCGATGAACGTGCATTTGTCTGTTCTACCAAACAATGTGTTAGTAGCTGAATTAAAAGCTAAACCATTATTGACTCACCAAATTCGTGAAGCTCAGAAAGTCGATGATGAATTGGTTGCAAAACGGGCTAAGTGTTTTCCGAACGAGGAATCGGAGTTTCAAATTGATGATGATGATTGTTTGAGGTTCAGAAATCGTTTGTGTGTTCCAAGGAATTCGGAACTCATTTCGATGATTCTGAACGAAGCCCATTGTAGCCGAATGTCAATTCACCCGGGGAGTACGAAAATGTACAACGATTTGAAACGTCAATTTTGGTGGCATGGTATGAAACTGGACATCTCCGACTTTGTTTCGAGATGTTTAATATGTCAACAAGTGAAAGCGGAACATCAAGTGCCTTCAGGATTACTCCAGCCGATCATGATACCCGAGTGGAAATGGGATCGAGTCACAATGGACTTTGTGTCCGGACTGCCCTTGTCAGCAAGTAAGAAGGATGCGATATGGGTTGTTGTTGATAGACTGACTAAGTCGGCTCATTTCATCCCCGTACGTACGGATTTTTCATTGGATAAACTAGCTGAATTGTACGTTTATCAAATTGTGAGATTACACGGGGTACCTGTTTCTATCGTGTCGGATAGAGATCCAAGATTCACCTCACGATTTTGGAAGAAATTGCAAGAAGCTCTGGGTACCAAGCTGCATTTTAGCACTGCTTTTCACCCCCAAACCGATGGTCAATCCGAGCGGATAATTCAGATACTTGAGGATATGTTGAGATGTTGCATCCTCGAGTTCAGTAGTTCATGGGAACGGTATTTACCTTTGATTGAATTCGCTTACAACAATAGTTTTCAATCAAGTATTAAGATGGCACCTTACGAGGCTTTGTACGGTCGTAAATGCCGTACACCATTGTTTTGGACCGAGCTCGGTGAAAGTAAAATTTTCGGAGTTGATTTGATTAAAGATGCTGAACAGAAAGTAAAGGTAATCCGTGAAAGTCTGAAGGTAGCCACGGATCGTCAGAAGTCGTACGCAGATTTGAAACGAAAAGACATCGAGTATCAGGTGGGAGACAAAGTGTTCCTTAAGGTTTCACCTTGGAAAAAGATACTCAGGTTCGGCCGTAAGGGCAAGTTGAGCCCAAGATTCATTGGGCCGTACGAAATCTCCGAACGAGTTGGTCCGATTGCGTATAGATTGATTTTGCCCCCGGAGCTTGAAAAGATTCATGACGTCTTTCATGTTTCGATGCTTCGACGCTATCGATCTGATCCATCGCATATAATTAGTCCATCAGAGGTTGAAATTCAAGTCGACATGAGCTATGAAGAAGAACCGATGCGTATCCTAGCTCGTGAAGTGAAGGAGTTGCGAAACAAAAGAGTTCCGCTAGTAAAGGTGTTATGGCTCAAACACGGGATCGAGGAAGCTACTTGGGAGACCGAGAGCTCGATGAAAGAACGATACCCAAACCTATTTACCGATAAGATTTTCGGGGACGAAAATTTCTTAAGTGGGGGAGAGTTGTGACAGCCCAAAGTTGACCCTAGTCGGGAAGTGGTTTCGGGACCGCTAAACCGAGTCACCGAAATGTTTGAATGTGATACTTATTGTCTAGAATATGTAATTATGAATGTGTGAAAATTTCAAGCTTCAATTTGGTTGATTTCATGTGAATTTAGTCAATAGGACTTATGTGAGAAAATTCTAAAATGTGATAGGTCAATGTGTGAGGACCTATTAGTGCATGTGGACAAAGGGGGGACTTGCATGTCAAATTCCCCCCTACTAGTAGTGGCCGGCCATGACAAGCATGGTAGACCAAGTTTGATGGCCAAGACATGTCATAGACATGTTTTGTTGGTGCATCATGGGTGGAAAAAAATAAAATAATAGGCATGGAAATTAAATAATGAAAAGGAGTATGATGATTACACAAAAAAAAAGTGTGTAGTTGATTCTTTTCCCCCCCCCCCATTGCCGTGAGCTAAAGAAAAGAGAGGAGAAGATCTTTGTTCATCCTTTTCTCACCTTCATTTAGCCTAAATTAGAAAGAAAAACAAAGAAAAATTTTCTCATCCTTTGGTTCATCCTTGGCCAAAAATTTTATGGAGGAAAGAAGAAGAAAGGTGAAGAGATTCGGCCATGCATGTAGCTAGGCTAAGGTATGTTTGATGATGTTCCATGAGATGCATGCATGTTTTAGTTGTTAGCTTGAGTTCTACCTAGCCCATGGTCTAAATCTTGCTATGTGATGGAAATGACACTTGACCATGGATGCATCATTCTTGGTTGGTGTTTGATGTTGTGGTGATGAGGCATGAGGATGAGTTAAGATTCGGCCTAGGTGGAGGTTGTGTTAATGCCATTGCATGCAAAATATGAAGCTTGTTAATGATGCATGTGATGATGGCTTGATGATTCTTGAACCTCCTTTTTAGCATTTTTGTGTGAGCACATATGTGCATTGGTTGCTAAATGGAGAAGAATCGGCTAGCAAGATGTGTGCTAAGGCCGAATGTAACTTTGCATGTTAATGAGCAATGCATGTGTTAAATTGATGAAAAGGGGGAGGATGCTTTACTAGTGTGTATATGTGTGTATTAAGTGTTGAAATCGACCCCAAAAATAGACATGCATATTCGGCCAAGGGGAAAGAAATTAGCTAATATGTTGTGTTGATGCATGATTTTTGCATGTATGAGACTTTAATGTCTAATGTATAAATATGGGCTAAGTGCCTTGTGTTCATCTTTTTGATGCCTAATTGATGAAATCAATTTATTTGTTTAATTAAGCTCAAGAGCAAAGGGGAAATAAATCCGATAAAGGGAAGGAAAAAGTGGTCGAATAGTTAGCGGAATCGTTCGACAACACCCGAGGTAAGTTCTTGAGTAAGAGAGCTTAAATTACGATGTGATTAAATCATGCTCTATGTGTGGCTATTGAGCCGAATGTGCAAGGACGATATGTGCCTTGTGTTTGAGTTTCGCAAATGAAAATGAAATATGAATGTGCCATGAATTATTGTTAGATGTGCATGATTAATTGAATGCTGTCCGGGCTAAGTCCCGAAGGCTTTGTGCTAAGTGAATATATCCGGACTAAGATCCGAAGGCATTTGTGCGAGATACAAATTCCGGGTTAAGCCCCGAAGGCCTTTGTGCGAGATACTAAATCCGGGTTAATTCCCGAAGGCATTCGTGCGAGTTATTAAATCCGGGTTATGTCCCGAAGGCATTGTGTGAGTTACTAAAACCGGGCTATGTCCCGAAGGCATTTGAACGAGGAGCTATATCCGGTTAAATCCCGAAGGTACGTGATTTGGTAATGAATGAGCTTGCTGTAAAATTCCAGCGAATACTCGAAAAACATCCCAATATGGGGATATGTTACGTATGTGTTGAATTTAATCGAGCCCTTACAAATAAATGTTCGCTCAGTTGATAAACAAGCTACCGGCCTTCGGCTAAGTTAGTCTATTGTGTATGTACATAAGGGTTGTTAATGTGGTGAAGCAAGTTTGATATCGGTAAATTGCGTATTATGAAATATTCCGTTTAGCTAAATGTGTGTTATTCTTTGTTTATGCTGGAATTCCTTGCTCAAAACTTACTAAGCATAAATTGCTTACTCGTTACACTGCTCCTCTGTTTTATAGATTTTTGGTTCTCCAGATATCGGACTCGGGATCTTGAAGTCGAAGTCGCCCACACTATCAAAGGCTCTTTTGGGTACTATTTTGGTTGAATTTTGATATGGCATGTATAGGACTACCCATTGTTGTTTTTCGAGTACTTTATGAAATGTATAAGTGTACAGCCATGCGAAAATGGCTTGTAGAAGTGGAGTATGGCATTAGACCATTCGTGTTTATGAATGTATAGATGGTTTCATGATGTAACTATAGTTGGAATGGAAGTGTTGAGCAAATGATCAGCCATTGGAATGGCTAAGTATGATCATATGTGGGCATATGTATGACAAGGCCCTAGTTGGTCCATGAAACCCCGAAAATAGGTAAGGTTTACTTTGAAAACAGAGGCTGACAGCAGCAGTAGTGTGGATTGGAAAAATCACAAGAATTCGTAGGAGTGGAATTAAATAGTGAATAAATTATGTAATCGAACCTTGATGAATCTACTTTCATATGAAAGTAACGAAACAATCATATGAACAGTACAGTAAGAGATATTCAGGTTCTTGTGGAACAGGGCCAGAACAGTTTCTGGATTCCCTGTTCCGACTTTGGAAATTCACTATAAATTGACCAGAGATAATTAGGAGTCATACCATATATGTATGGATTCCTATCTGAGTCTAGTTTCCATAGAAACAAACGGCATCACTATTGAAGCTCTGTGCAGAGAGATATCCAAGTCGTAATGGGAAAAGGTCAGTGTAGTCGACCCCTGTAACATGGGAGACTTTGACTAATAAACTGTACTAATTGGCCTGAGCAAAAATTCTATAAAAAAATACATAGGTGGGGACATGAGTCTAGTTTCAGGGAAAAATCACAAAACTGATTTTCGAGTTGTGAAACTCAAGATATGATTTTTGAAGCGACTAGTACTCAGACTGGGCAGTGTCTGGAAAAATTTTTTAAAGTTTGTTAACATCTCGTGTCCGACTCCGGTGTCGGTCTCGGGTTCGGGGTGTTACAAGGCCTTATTACATATATACATACACTTTCACATTCATCACATCGGCTATTAGGCCTTATCACACATATACACTTTCACATTCATCACGTCGGCTATTAGGCCTTATCACACATATACACTTTCACATTCATCACATCGGCTATTAGGCCTTATTACATATATACATATACTTTCACATTCTTCACATCGGCCATTAGGCCTTATCACATATATACATACACTTTCACATTCATCACATCGGCCATTAGGCCTTATCACATATACATACACTTTCACATTCATCACATCGGCCATTAGGCCTTATTACATATATACACTTTCACATTCATCACATCGGCTATTAGGCCTTATCACACATATACACTCTCTTGGCTGAATCTACATCTATCATTTTCCAATATCACAATTTAGAATTCACGTATGGGTTTAATCGATAGCTTATGAGCAACTAGAACAAGTTTATCAAGGTTTACAACACAATCTCAAATTC
The DNA here is from genome assembly GCF_007990345.1 of Gossypium hirsutum. Classification (NCBI taxonomy): domain Eukaryota; kingdom Viridiplantae; phylum Streptophyta; class Magnoliopsida; order Malvales; family Malvaceae; genus Gossypium; species Gossypium hirsutum. The sequence goes on along the minus strand of NC_053425.1, from coordinate 37,303,646 downwards.
AGCACAAGCTGTTTTTCCTGAGCAATAGTCACTAAATCATTTATAACTGGAGCTACAAAACTCCAAATCACTTTCCGTTAATTTTTCCTGAATATAGACTCGTATATCTTCCATCCATAAAATTTCAAGAATTTTAGGTTTGACCAATCAATACCAGATTTTTCTTAAAGTTTCCCCTGTTCCACTGTTTGACTAATCTGACCACTCTTCACTACGAATCAAATTTCTCATTTTACAGAATTCAAAATGTGTTGTATTTGATTTTATTTGAAACTAGACTCATTAAGGAGTCTAAGCATATAAATTTGATCTTATAACCATTTTTGTACAATTTATAATGGTTTTCTAAAAACAGAACAGGGGATTTTGGAGTCATTCTGACACCGTCTCACACAACTTTAAATATCTCATTATCGGAAATTCCTTTGCTTACACGGTTTCTTTTATAAGAAACTAGACTCATTAAGCTTTAATTTCATGTCTCATTCAGTCTCTAATTCAAGTCCATAAATTTATGGTGATTTTCTAAAGTCACGTTACTGCTGCTGTCCGAAGCAGACTATTTCAAATTACCTTTAAATTCCCAAGCTCAAACACTTAAGAACTTACCATTTGAGCTTAGAACATATCATGGCCACATCATATCTTATTAAATCAGCTCATCATGTCCTATTATAATTGAATTTACTCAACGTTTAAACACTTAAAACTTACCTCGGAAGTTGTCGAACGATTACGACGGCTCTTCGATCACTTTTTTCCTTTCCCTTATCCAACTTTGATCCTCTAGGCTCTTGAGCTAAATCAAACAAATTTACTTCATGATACATTCGGCCTTGGCAACAATTTCATTAGAAATCCTTATTAGCCACTTCATCAATCAATTATATCATCTACTTAATATTTCATAACTTATCATGCTAGCTGAATATTATTTATTCAAGTTCATCATCTTCATATTCGGCATTAGCATCAAATATAATAGCCCATTTCTTCCCACTTTGAATTTATGCATCCATTTAATCATAGTTTGTTTAAGCACTCATACAACAAGATTCATCCAATTTAACAAGAAACAAAAACTTTATTCCTCCATAGCTACAATGGCCGAAAGATCTAGACATCTCAATACCGAAATTTCTAACATGGGTTGCCTAAAGAATTTGGTAGGGAGTTCAAATTTATCTAGCATTTCAAGTAATTTAACACATCCATATAGCTAACATGCTAGTAGTATCAAGGCATCAACTAAAATTTTGAAGCCTCTTAGCCGAATCCTAACTCTCCAACAACTCTAATTTCATCCATGAGATAAATAGAAGTAGGCTAACCCTCCAAAGGATGTGTAAACCTCCAAAAGCAACATTGAACATACCTTAATCTCAAGAACCACCTTGGCCGAACTTCCCCTCTTCTTCTTCCTTCCATTCGGCCATGTTGAACAACAAAGGAAGAATTTTGTTTTTCCTCCCCTTTCTCTAGTCACGGCAATGGGGAGTAAGGGGGAGACAACTTTGGTTTCTCCTCCCACTCCCCTCATATTTTATTATTCTTCCCACACATATTAGCATAAAATGTCTTTAATATGTTTTTTTTAATACTTATTTCCTATTATAAAACCATGTAGTCATTATAATATTAATACAAAATGCATATGCTTTGTATCCCATACCCTCATGGCCGGCCACTTCCTCTAAAGTGGGGAATTTGACATGCAAACCCATCATTTCACAACATGCATTATTAGGCCACTTTACATTTGCCTAGCACATTTCCAAATTTTCTCACATAAGTCCTATTTGATAAAATTCACTTACCATTAACAAAATTCAAACATGAAATTTTCACACATGCATATGTACATATAATGAGCATCAACTATGACGGTTAATTATCTTTATGACTCGGTTTAATGGTCCCGAAACCACTTTCCGACTAGGGTCACTTTAGGGGTGTCACATAAAGAATTGTGAAATAAGAGAATTCCATTAGTAAAAGTAATGTGGCATCGATACGGTGTTGAAGAGGCTACGTGGGAACCTGAAGATGTTATAAGACAACAATATCCGAATCTGTTCAATGGTAAGATTTTCGGGGACGCAAGTCCCTAAGGGGGGAGAATTGTAATAGTCCAGTTTAGACCCTAATCAGAATAGTGGTTTCGGTACCACAAATTTGAGTCAAAAAAATATTTAATATTATTTTCTATGTTTAAAATATGTGAATTGACATGTGTGAAAGTTTCGTATGAAAATTCGATAAATTGTGTGCTTAATTTGATAAATGGACCTAATCGCGTAAAATGTAAAAGTGACCTTCTATTTGTTAAAGTGCTTATTTGACATGTCTTTGTAAATGAAAGGTCCTTATGTTTATATTTGACCATTGTAAGCTTGAGTGGACAATTATGGCCTTTTATATTAATGTTATATTATTAAGGGAAAATTTGGTATTTGGTAATTAAAGCCATACTAATAAAATAAAAAGCATGAAATTAGCCATTTTTTCATGCTATTGCCAAAAATACAAAAGGAAAATAAAAGAAAATACAAGCTAGGGTTCGACTACTTATTTTGGTGATTAAGGTATGGTTTTTGATCCATTTTTGATAATTTCTACGTTTTTGTAATCATTTCTTAGTATACTATCAAGCCTATGCCTCAATTTCTAATTTTGTTGATGATTTTGAGTTGAGCCATTGATGAAATTATAAGCTTTGCGAAGTTAGTTTTTGTTAAATGAAAGATATGTTTTGGGTTAACATATTTTGTATTTGAATTTTTGATGAATTTGAGTAATTTAGACTAAATTGTGAAATTTGTAAATTGAGGGACTAAAATGTCAAATAAATGAAACATATGGACTTGTATAAACACTATGAGAATTAGGCTAGGCATGTGTACAAAGGCATTTTATGTATTTTGTGATTTTGTGAATTAAGGACTTAATTGTTAAAATATGAAAAATATGAGGGTTAATTTGTAAAATGCCCTAAATATGTGTTTGTGGATTGATTTGAATGATTTGGTGAATAAAAGAGTTAAATTTGATTTTGTATAGATCAAGAATTAAAGAAAATGAAATTAGATCGGGCAAAGTCAAAAGTCGTCGAGTAGTTGATTCCGTCTATCCAAATCTGTACGAGGTAAGTTGATGTACAAATAAATGTGTTTTGAATTGAAATATTACTGTTAATATGATATTGAACATTGATGAATGGTTATATGAGTTGAGCATAATACATCCGAGAAAGTATCAACAAAGTTTCGATGTCTGAAAAGCCTCGTACAAACCTTAGGAATAGTTAGAATACATATGTCATGACCTAGGATCCAATATGTGTTTTCGTGTAAAACCACATCTGGGATGTTGGCATCGACTTATGATTTATGTGTAAGGGCACGTCTGAGACATTGGTATTGTATTTGATTTCGTGTAAGACCCTTTCTGGGATAGTGGCATCGATATTTGTTTACATGTAAGACCACGTCTGGGACGTTGGCATTGTACGAGCTTTTTGAGCTATCTGCGTATCCTTATGATTCTGAATGGTTCAACAGGCATTCCAAGAAAATAGATGACTATGTGAATTTGTATCCGATTCAGGTACGTTTTAATTTTATATCATCTGTGAGAATGAAAGGTAAGAAAATGTACCTTGATGAATATATGATATAATTATGAGTTACTATGAGAATGAGTTATGATATGTATATGTGAGTTATGTTCAAATGAATTATAAGATATATGTGGTTAAGTGAATATATTTTGCCTTAAATCTTATGAATGAATTGATGTTATTTGTTAAGTTTATTTGTATATGGCTTACTAAGCTTTTGAAAGCTTACTCTGTGTGTGTTTGCACTGTTTTATAGATATCAAAGCTACTGGGAGCTCGGGGATTGTCAAGGATCATCATCACACTATCGAACCCTATTTTGGTACCTTTTGACATTGTGAATATTAGAATATGGCATGTATAGGCTAGAAGTATTTGGATATGTTTTGTAATGTATATATCATGCCATGTGATATGGCTAGTTTGTGGTTGAACTTATGGTTTGATTTTGGTATATGTTATGTGATGCAAATTATGCTTATGTGATGTGTTTATGAATGACCAAATGAAATGGTCAATTTTGGTAAGTTTTGGAATGTGCATATTTGAGAAATTGGTAAGTTTATAGCATGTAACTGAATGAAGTAAAATGAGGTTATGAACAAATGTTTAGATATGATTTTGTCTTATGTTTTGGCATAATTTGGTATGACCATTAAGCATGAAATTGGTTGATAATGTTCTGGCATGATTGGTGTAAGTTTTGGTATTGAAATTGGTTGAAATTATAGTGCAAATATGCTTGGTTTGATGCTTGTAGGTTTGACCCAAATTGGGTGGAAATTTGGCTTTTCAAATGGCCTATTTTTGTCCGCACGGGCAGAGACACGGGCTTGTGTCTTAGCCGTGTGTCCCTTGGGGTACCCTACGATTTTAATTCAGTCTTGAGCATGGCCAAGGCACACTGGCGTGTGGCTAGCCATGTGACCCAAGTCAGTTTCGACCACGGCCAAGGCACACAGGAATGTCTTGTGGCCATGTGATTAAGTCAGTATGTATGCCCTGTTTTGACACGGCCTAGACACATGGGCGTGTCTAAAGTCGTGTGAGGCACACGGCCTATTCACACAAGCTTGTGACCTATACAACTTTGAAAAATGTTTAAGTTTTGAGAAATTCTGTATGAGCTCGGTTTAGTCACGACCCCTTTCTAATGCATGCTTAAAATCTCAATGATCTATATAAGGGACACTATTGTGATGTATGACTATAATTTTTGAATAAAGTTTATGAATTATTCATAAAATTTTCCGATTGTCCAGTAACACCTATAACCCTAGTCCGGCGACAGGTACGGGTTAGGGGTGTTACATGGTTCTTCCCAAATATATATTTTTCAATTTGTGTATGATTCTTTTCTTTTGTTTCCAAGACAAGTTTATTGGAAAAACCCCTCGAACTGTGTAGTTAACATAATCAACATACAAAGGTATTTTATTATCTTTATGCCTTTCTCGATACTACTCTACCTTAAATAATTGATCATTGTTGAAGCTCTATTTTATCTTTTCAGCATTTTCCATTTCTATTTCATTTTCTAACTTAGACAAATGATTAGGGATTTGATTTTTTGTTCCTTTCTGATCTATTATCCACAGGTCGATTTCTTGAAGCACTAAAACCCACCTTATCAATCAAGCTTTAGTTTCTTTTTTTTTCATAGCATATTTCAAAGTGAAGTGATCAGTGTAAACATATACTTTGTTTGCCATTAAATAAGGATGAAATTTCTCACACGCGAACACAATTGCGAGCATTTCTTTCTCAATAGTAGTACAATTGCACTGTGCTAAATTTAATTTCTTGCTAGCATAATGAATAGCGTAACATGTCTTGCTCCTCTTCTACCCTAACACTACTCTTAGAACTTAATCACTAGTATCACACATAATAAAAAAAGGTTCCAACAAATCAAGATTAATAATAATAGGTGCAAAGATAAGTTTTTTCTTTATTACCTCAAAGGCTTGGATGCACTCTTGATTAAACATAAAAGGTGTTTTGTTTTGTAAAATTTTATTTAGTGACTTCATAGTTTATGCAAAGTATTTAGTAAATCGCCTATAAAAGCCAACGTGGCCCAAGAAATTTCTTACCCTCTCGAACCGTAGTAGGAATGGGTAGATTTTTTATGAATTCAATTTTTGCTTTGTTCACCTCCAAGCCTTTCCTAGAGATTTGATGTCCTAAAACCACTCCCTCTTTCACCATCAAATGACATTTTTCCCAATTAAGTAGTAGGTTGGTTTCTTCATGTCTTCTCAATACACTCTCAAGATTGTCCAGACACGCTCAAAAGAAATCTCCATATACTGAGAAATCGCCCATAAACACATCTTGGCCTTCGTCCAACATATCTACAAAAATAGTAGACATACATCTCATAAAGGTTGCTGGGTAGTTGCATAGTCCAAATGGCATACACTTAAAGGCATAGGTACCAAAGGGACAAGTAAAAGTGGTTTTTTTTCTTTGTCATTGGGGTGTATGGGAATCAAATGGTATCCAGAATATTTGTCCAGGAAGCAATAGTATTCATTTTTGGCTAATCTATTAAGCATCTAACCAATGAATAGAAGGGTAAAATGGTCTTTCTGAGTGTCATCGTTTCATTTTTGGTAATCAATACACACCCTCCATCTAATTACTTTTCTACTTGGAATTAACTCATTCTTCTAATTTTCAACTATGGTCAACCTTCCTTTCTTTGGAACACATTGTGTAGGGCTCACCCATTCAATATCAAAAATCACATAGATGATACCAATATCCAACCACTTGAGTAATTCTTTTTTCACCACCTCTTTCATTGCTCGATTTAAGCGTCGTTGTGTATCTACCACATGTCTTTTTCCTTCTGCTAGTCTAATATTATGTTGACATAGAGCCGGATTAATTCCCTTAATGTCTGCAATAGTCCATCCAGTTACCTTTTTGTGTGTTTTCAGCATACTGAACAACACTGGTTCCTATTCTGTTGATAATCTTGCTACAATAATTACAAGCAATGTGTTCTTCTCTCCAAAATATCCATATTTCAAATGATCAGGTGGAGGTTTTAATTCCAAAATAGGTGGTTAATAATAGAAGGAACCATTTTAGTAGTAGTTGGACTTACTTGTTCTTATTTTTCATTACTTTTATGCCACCAGTCAAGTTATAGGACCAATTCATCATGTTCTTGCTCCAAATTATGAATCGCCTCTTCCTCTGTCTCGTCCTCATTTGGCTCATTTGCTTTCAACGTTTCCCTTTCTGATTTATCAGTTGCTTTTTCTAATAAATTCAACCCTACTATTTAAACAATTTTTATCTTCTAACTCATACCCCATGTATGCTCATTGCTACTTACCTTTTCCAATATGTTAACTATATCACAACCCATTTTTGACCAAATATTCCCTTCAGCTATGATATTGAATTGTCATTTGTTTTACCTATCCAACCCATCGTAGAAATGTCACAACTATACTGCAAGGTTAAGGGCCCCCTAATATCATCCAAATAATCAATTTAAATCTCTCTCATGCCTTTCCCAATGTTTCAGTAGCATCTTTCTTGAATTCAAATAATTCCTTGTTTGTGCTAATTACTTTAGTCATTGGTATAAAACGATGTAAAAATAATTGTATAAATCAGTCCAGATGGTGATAATGTTTGGGGGTAGTGCATCTAACCAAGCTTTTTCTTTCCCTTTTAGAGTGAATGGAATAAGTAACAATTTGATAACTTATGCTCAGACATCTGCATAAACCACTGTTCTACATAATTGCTCACACTATTGGAGGAATACTATGGCATCCCTATTTGTATAACTTCTAAACCTGAGATTTGAAGAGATCCATGTTAGTAATGCAAGATTCAGTTCAAAATTGGGAGTCTTAATAAAAGGTCAAGCAATTTTAGGCTTTAACCAATTCATGTCAAAGAGAACTTGTAACAACCAGTTCTGATGGGTTCAAGGTTTAGCGTGTAGTCCTAAAATAGTTTGTTTGGTAGGGTGGTATTTGTTTATGTACATCTTTTGGTGCATATAGTGGGTGTATTCCATTATGTGTTTGTAAGATAATGGTGGTTTGATATAATATTTCCATGTTTTTTAGAGTAGGATGTCAGACAAGTAAAAAGGTATTGGGGAAGGAGTTCACGTTTGAGGGTAGTGCACCATTTTATCTATAGCACTATGCAAGTTAAGTTGCAAGGTAAGCTGATTAGGAACCAACTAGATGTAAATTAGGGTACTCAATTAGGTTTTTTAAAAGTTGTAGACCTTTGGAAAAGATAATTCAATAAAGATGTGATGCATGTCATGTTCCACTTTGAGAACATAGGTCATATATACTATGATATGGACTTGAAAAAAATGGAAGTTTCTCTCTTCTTTCTCCCATTTAAGCAAAAAAAATAAATATATTTTTGTGATTTCCTTGGAGATGAGTATAGTTCTCTCTTGTTAAGCTGAAACTAAGGATTTGAGTTCATTTAGAAGGTTGTTTCATATCCCGTGTGAGCATTATAGTCTTGCATGTTAACCTCTAAAAGAGTAAGCCTGTTCTATGTGATTGAACCATAAAATGAAGAAATAGGGCTTTCCATGGGGGTCATTCGTGCTTGAGATGACGATATATAGTATTTGAATTAGTTTTAATGATGTGCTAATTTTTTATAAGCAGTGGTGGCTACAGTTACTTGTTGGAAGTTGAATCTAGAAGCTGTTGTTCGTGGTGGTCAAGTGAGTCTCTGTACTGACTCTTACCTGGGTACTGTTCATACCATGACAATTGTGGAAAACTAATTAAATGTAAATGTCGAGATCATGAAAGATGTAGTATGAAATAGATGATGTATGAGTAATGTAGAGTGAAATATGGTTGTATCTGAATGTCTGGCATGTATGATGTAAGATGTGTGTTATGTTTTTCATGTATTGGTAGATTTAGATTATTGTGCTTAATTTATTTCAATGTATAAAGAGTCTTTAATGTGAGTCTATGTCTGTTCTCTGCAGAGTTATCTAAAAGGGGTCCATTGAGACTTTAAACACGAACTCTAAAATGAAACTCTAAAGGAGAAGTCCATGGCCATGGAACCCTCTAAAAGGAATTAAAGAATTGTGATTACTTAATAGGGTTCTCTGCTTGTCCTAGGAAAATGACGGGCAAACCTCACGTATTGTGACTTTAGGCAAATCCATGTTATAAACATGTCAGGAAAGAATAAGCCTTTGTGGTGAACTACGAAAGAATAAGCCTTTATGGCTAACTATGAAAGATTAGCCTTTATGGCGGACTCCATATAAAGCGATATGGCGTATCCCACATGACCTTTAATGATGATAAAAAAGACTAGAACAAGCTAACGTGTTTGATAATTTCAAAGTAAGGACTAAGTAAAGAGTTGTAGAAGTTAAGGTTAAGTATGAAAAGCAATTTTGAGCAATGGTTTGCATACGCGTAAGAATTCATGATCAAGTTGAGTTAAAAGAGGTTCTTGAGAGAATGAAGTTATTGATATATGATGGTAATGGATTTAGACTAGGATATAGCTAATAGAAGGAATGAAAATGTTTTTCAATCTATGTGACACTCATTGTGATAGATAATGGATGATGAAAGAAGAGAAATTGGTGGTGATGAACTACCTGGAACTTTATGGAAACAACGACTAAGGTATCAAAGATGATTTCTCATTTAGTTCTTACGAACTTACATGAGTTACACTTTATGTTACAGGTTGAATGTGAGTATGTGTCAAGAGGGATAATGCTAGGACGGAGTCAAAGAAAGTGGTGTATCGGGTTAATATACATACAGAGCAAGTTTGGTGACGTGTTCAAAGTCTAAAATGTCACTTAGAAAACCATATCTTAATTGTAATAGATTAGGATTTCAAATTAGATATTCTTGTAATTAAATTAGCATGTGTCATAATTGCATCTACCTATTGTACATATATATATGTGTAATTTAGTTTTGTCTGTATTCGTGTGGTAATACCCGAAATCTAGATCCTGAAAATCGGGTCGAGTTGAGGGTGTTACAGAGATGCCCCTAACAGTTGCATCATCGTATTCAGATAACAACAAATTAATCAAAAAGGAAATGTTATAGGTTAAATCTTGCACAGTTAGTTCTACAAACTTCCCCAATGGTCGTCTTGTTGCGAATATTCATGCCTCCGCGCATACACTAACACCAACAAGAAAGAGGAGGAATGTTAATAAAATACAATTTGTATCTATAGCTTAAAATTTTCCTAATTATCTTATTAAACACTAAAATAAAGAAATAAAAATAAACCTAATTATCTTATTAAACACTAAAATAAAAAAAAACAACTTGACCACCTCCGAACGTACCAACATCTAGAGTGTAAATCCTGCAACCAAATATAATCGTTAGGTGGTTTCCACAAGTATAGGGTTAGGTTGTATTATATATTTATACAATCAAGTATTGGAGTACTCTGAGGATCGTACCCAAGGGAGGCGAGAGTAAACTAATTCCAATTCCTACATTAATAGATCTAGTTAGTAATTTAATTAAACTATATTACGATGAATCCTAAAGTGACAAAAAAATCATATTTTATAAAATAATTGAAAAATATAAGAAAAAAATAAGGGAAAACAATTTGCAGATTTTATTAATTCTAAGGATAGAAGACTAACTCACTTCGGTGGTCATAAGAAACTCCTATTTCAGGTTCTATTCAATCAACTACTCATTAACCTAGTAGGATCTCTCGATCTTCCACTAAACTAATGAGTTGGTAAAAACTACTTATCTCTCGACTTTATAGTCCAGACTGAATTTGGATAAGGTTTTCATGGATAGGCAATACTAATTTTGGGTTCATTCCCAGCTATATGACTTCCTAGGGTCGTCAAGCCTAGGATTTTAAGTTCTTCCTATCCCAATGAGTTGACCCGCTAAGAAACCTAACATAGAATTTAATTACTCCCACGTTCACTCGTTAGTATCCCATGAATGGATTACTTACTCATGGATCTAATAAACATCATAAACTTTATTACAAAGATAAACATAAAGAATAGATCAAGCAAAGAGTTTAAGAAGAATCCTGATATATTGATAATAGCACAAACGATAATCCACGAAGAGTCGATTGTTCCACAAATCAGATTCCACAAAGAACGAAAGTAAAATTACAATAAGAACAGAAACCTAAATAAAAAGCAAACTAAAGAGATACTGAAAATAAAACTAAATGAAATCTGTAAACTAAAACTTGAAAAAAGTTGTCTATAAAGTGTTTAGAACTGTCTATTTCTAGGCTTAAGGTCCATCGTCCATTGACCTAATTTAGCTGACGTTTTTGCATTAAATTTTGTTGTACAGGCCAAAACACCCTTGGTTCATTATTTTTCCTCGTCACGCCTATGTCGTGACACCTTCTGGCATGTGTCGTGACACTGATGACAGTTTACAAGTTGAGGCTTGATTACAGGGTTGTATCGCGACACCCTCTGCCTATGTTGTGACATCAACGCTCCATGTTGCAACATTACAGCCAATCTTGTGCTCCTATGCATCTAAATGATGTCCTGCACACTCACTGAATACGATAGCCTATCTTTAGGCTTACTTCATCCCCTAAGGTCATATAAATGGCTCAAATTACACTTTTTATTATTGATGAACTTAAAATGAAAAATAACTAAAAACATATCTAAATTGCTTTTATACGAGCTCCTTAAGTATGGAAAATGGTTTAATCTGCTATAATGAATTACGACATATCACAAACCAAACTTAGCATTATAAGGTAACATGTCAACTCCTAAGTACATGTTACGTAAAATTGAACACAAAAGATCAAAAGTCTATCGAATCAAAAAATGGATAGTGTGAACTCTTGACCACATCCAAACATGCGAACATTTACTATAAAAATTGTGCAAATAAAATATCCAATGAAATGTTGTATCTATTAGAGAACAAATCAAATTGTAATATAGTATTGTGTTACAACGAAATACAGATAAGCATTCTGAGTGTAACACCCCTTACCCGTATCTGATGCCGGGATAGGGTTCGAGGCGTTACTAGACTTAGACGTACACCATTTCATAAAACCGAGCCATAAAATTTCATTTAATAGAAACATTCAATCACATGCACAATGTCCATTACATGAGTTATCGAGGCTCTAAACATACATTAAAGGCGGCTTAGGACTAAACAAAAACTTTGGAAATTTCGGGAAAATTTATAATTATTTTCCATGAAGCAGAGTCACACGCCCATGTGGACACAGGGACATGCCCGTGTGGACACAGGGACACGCCCGTGTCCTCAGGAAGTGTAACTCTCTAACTATGACGTCATCTTGCAAATGAACCATACGACCAAGCCACATGCAAGTGTGCTAGGCCATGTCCTCCACACAGTTGAAACACATGGCCATGTCTCTACCCGTGTGGCCAACATTTAGGATATTTTCCAAGCCTTTTGTTGTCTTTAACTCTCTCCCATACTTAAACATGTCATAGGCACAAATTATAACATTAATTTAATGGTTAATCATCCTTTAGTAACATTCAATTAAAGCATTTGCATGTTGTCATACATGTGTCTATCACATATACTCATGTTACACCAAGTTGGGCTTACCAGTTCACACTTAATAGTCTTATCATACTGATGACCATTTTTACCAATTAACCATAATATTTTACGCAACGCTTAATCTCTACTTAATCAACAATGTTCATGTTCAATCATTATCAACTTATTACCATGCTACACATTTATTCCATGGCCATGACCACCTTGAATGGTCCTAGGACATTCATCATGTGCATATGCCATCCACTACCCATTCATAGTAAAAAGCATAATCACGTCACAAGGTATTAAAACATAGCACGGATAAATAGGCTTACGAGCCATAACCATTATAAGCCACATCTCATGGCTATATACAATAAATCAATATATACCAATACATTTGGCTAATCATAATAACATCTATCATAAAAACTAGGTCTCTATACATGCCAGTCACTTGTGTATAGTTAACTTATACATGTTAACACTTCAAAGGTAATGGCTTGATAGTGTGATACTGCCTCCGACGATCTCCAACCCAGAGTTGACCTGACAACACTAAAAGAAATGGAAAGGAGGGAGTAAGCTTTACACTTAGTAAGCTTGCATGAAAATAATAAGCAAGGAATTAATATGCTATTTCGATTTCTCTCTATTTATTCAAAATCCAATCAAGCTATTTACTTATTAAGATCTGCTAATTTTCCCTAAAACTAGACTCACATACCTTTTTACCATAAAATTTTCATAATTTTTGGTCAAGCCAATAAGTACAGTTTATTCTTCACAGTTACCCCTATTTTGCTGTCTGTCAATTCTGACCTCTCTTCACTATGAATTAATTACCCCACATTACGAGACTCGGATGATGATTCTGTCTATTTCCCTTGAAAATAGACTCATTAAGGATTTTAAGTATATAAATTATAATCCATAATCATTTTTTGCAATTTTTAATTATTTTCCAAAATATAATACAGGGGAGTCCGAAATCACTCTGACCTTGTTTCACAAAAATTCAAATATATCATCATATGATATTCCTTTTCTTACACCATTTCCTTTATCTGAAACTAGACTCGATAAGATTTAATTTCTATTTTACTCAGGCTCTAACTCAATTTCCACTATTTTTGGTGGATTTTCAAAGTTAGACTATTGCTGCTATCCAAACAGTTTTAGAGAAATAAAATGATAATATCATAAGATTGCCATGAAAATTATTCACACATGAATCACTCATTCTTTTGCATTCTTACCACAAATCCATTTCATTTCACATGTCAAACACATGTTTGTGGGTTTCGAGTACATACCTATGCTATCTCTTAGCACAACTACTCTTCCAAACATGACAATCTTATATATATATAGTAAGAACTTTTAATTCATTTCTCGTATTAATCCCGTTGAATTTTCTCGAAAATTTTGATGGATATCCCATGTACCGTCTAGTCGTACAAGTGATCATTTCAAGTACGCACTCCCACAAACCTCACTCATTACGGCGGGATTACCAGTCCAGGCTAAATCCCCCGTATCATAACTCATGGAGTGTTTTCGGGATTACCAGTCCAGGCTAAATCCCTTACAATGACATACACTCTCATAAACTCGGATCTGAATCACCAGTCCAGGCTAAATTCAGTCCTTAATTGGATTACTCATCCGGGCTAAATCCTTAATGCACCCATATTCTTCGGAAGGCTCGATCACTTAAAGAACACCCCTCCGGGCTAGATTCTTTCTATATTGAGATCAACGGATTACCCGTCCGGGCTGAATCATTTTCTGCAACACATATAGGATCTCATGTCATGTAAACAATGATTTATCAATTGGATATCCCTTTTTATTCAACCGAGAATTTTCTCTTTTCATCAAGTATATCAATATGCATATACGATCATGCAATATAAATTCAATTCAACACATTTTCATGTTTATTTGGGCATTAGCCCATACAATAAAAATAACATATCACCTAGTTTTCATACAAACTTATTCATTTCATTTAAAATATCATATTCCATCAAATTTCCATTAACATCAAATTGAATACAATCATAGCAAGATATATTCCATGTATAACAATAATAACATGAATAATAGGCTTATTAAATCACACGAACTTACCTCGAATACAGAAACGACAAAGTTACCATTTTAATCCACAACCTTGTATTTTCCCTATTTAAGCCCGAATCTCGATTTCCTTAATCTATCATTTCAAATATAGCCTATTTAGGACTCACATTGTTCAAATTGACCCAAAAATCATATTTTTAAAAAATTACATTTTTACCCCTAAATTTTGTCAAAATTACACTTTTGCCCCTAGGCTCATAAAATGATTTTTATTCAATTTTCTCACTCTATAGGCCTAGACGAACTATTTTTATAATTATAGAAAACTACAATTTTCATCAAAACACCCTTTTATACCATTTTTGCAACTTTTACAAAATGGTCCTTTTGGACGTTTTCGTCGAAAATCGCTTAGTAAAAGTCGTTTATTTAACTCCCAACACTCATTTTCTACCATCAGACATAAAAATGCATGCATGTCACACATGGGTCAATTTTTAAACATGAGCCCTAGCTCAAATTAATGGTAGAAATTAGATAGATCTTGTTACGGGGATTTAAAAAAAGGTAAAAATCATTAAAAACAAGGCTAGAACGGACTTACAAGCGAGCTCGGAAGCTTTAAAAACCCGAGCCATTGTTTCTCCATGCAAGTTTTGGCCAAGAGGTTGAAGATGGACAAAAATGGGCTTTTAATTTTGTTTTTAATTCATTTTAATAACTAAATGACCAAAATGCCCTTCATGAAAAACTTTGGAAACATGCCTAACCATGTCCATTTTTGTCCACCAACTTAACCAATGGTCTAATTACCATATAAGGACCTCAAATTTAAAATTTCATAACAATTTGACATCTCTAGCATGTAGAACTCAACTTTTACACTTTATACAATTTAGTCCTTTTGAGTAAATTGAGTGCCCAAACGTCAAAATTTTCAAACAAAATTTTCATGAAATCATTTCATGAAATTGTAGACCATAAAAATCTAATAAAAATAAAATTTTTCTCATCAAATTTGGGGTCCCGAAACCACTATTCCGGCTAGGCCCAAAATCGGGATGTTACATTTCTCCCCCCTTTAGGGATTTTCATCCCCGAAAATCGTACCAGAAAAGTTGGTTTTGGTTTTTCACTTATTTTCCTCAATCCTATAATCGATGTCAAAGAACTTTCACTCAACCTAAGCTTTTACTATCTATCTCCTTAAATTCCACCAACAAGAATCATGAGTGGTTTTCGCTTTACAAAATTTTCACTGAAACTTAATCTCTATCAAATAGTTCATGTATTCAAAATTGATCCATACCATCATGTTACATACACATTCATACTTGAATAGTTTTCAAATTTGAATAGTGAAACTAGCTAGTTCATCTCGGCTTTCTACTTCCTATAATTCCATACAGGTCGATTATTTACCAATTCAACTCTCGGTTACCTTTAAGTTTCAAAGCCTCTTCTAGCTTTCCCAAGAAATCATGATATGAAACTCAGATCTTAATCCAATTAGTGGAGACTAGAATCTCAAGATGTCTGGTATTTATAAAGACACAAAACTCCTCGAAGCTGATGAGCGAAAATTTAGTACAGACCAGCATGATTTACATATCTCATCAAACATTTAACAATAAGCTACATGACATTTTTCTCTTTCAAAGTCAATGATGATCCTGATAGGGCTTTGAGGATAATCCTTTCTCATTTTCCATCCTAATATCAATACTGGCAGAGATAACTTTAGTAGAACCTGATGCATGGCTTTAACCTCATTAACAATTCAAATATTCTAAAACAAGGATCATACAATAACCATCTCATCATCTTTTAATACCCAAGTCATTTACACTATAGCAAACTCAGGTCTTTCTATGACATCAGATACTTTAAGCTATCACTTGTCTTGTTGTCTTAAAACACATCACCATTCAAACAACAATAAATCACTGAAAATTAGAAAATCTTTCCTCAACACAAACTAGACCAGTTCAAAGGCTTCAGTTAACAATGTTCTCATCTGTCCAAACTTTGCCAATCATGAATTAAGCCATTAATTTCACAAGACGAAAATTTTACCACTTAAGCCTTTGCCAATGTTAAATCCTTATACGGAAATTTAAAGACATCCAAATACTAAGATCATCATATTACCATAATCAAATCAGAAGCATAGTCATGCTTGATATATATATCACAAACTGGAGATCATATAGATATCAGCCATGCTCGACAAGTTACGAGATAAAGATAACTAGAAGCTCAAGATAAAGAAACCTAATATGGAGAAATCCAGAATATAGAAATCCAAATCATGATACTATCTCAAAAGACCGAGAACAAAATTCATAAGAAAATATGAAAGACCTCAATGGTTCCTCAGAGAAAAGAAATCCAGAAAGACACCATTCCAACTCACTGAAAACGAATACGACCAGGACGATATACTTCTCCTGCATATATACATATAATCATACAGAGCAATAATTTGTAGAGACAGAATCATGGCACCATTTACAATTTCACATCAATTCCCAACAGACGGAATGTACAGAAAGAAGATAGAATCATGTAGATCATAACCCAAATCAAATTGACAATGTCTTTTGTCTAACATTAAGATCAAAAAACATTCTCATAATATCAAAATTCATCAGAAAATAGATAGTCTCAATAACCCTTCCGCAGACAGTTGATCTCATACTATATTTCAAGAGAGGCAATCATAATCTGCTCACTATAATTACCATACGTGGACTAGGCCCAAGATCGAGATGTTACACCAAGGACCGTACCCAATGGAGGTTGAATTAAATCTAAAAATGTCTTCTACAGTAGCAGGTCTAGAGAATAGTCACTAAAAATTATATTACGATAATTAAAACTAAATATTAAAGTCATAACATAAAACAAACTACTAAAATGAAGTTGACATACGAAAAACTCTCGAATAACAAGTAGAAGATTAACTCACTTCAGTGGTTGCAATTAACTTCCGAATTTGGGTTTTATTAGTGAATTAGTTATTAACTAACCAATATTACATCTCACCATCTACTAATTAATTAATTAACTGGTACTCACTTATCTCTCGACCTCACTTTCTTGATTGAGATAAATCAGGATTTACTCCACAAACTTATCTCTCGACCTCATTTAACCTAAATTACTTCCTAAGGTCGTCAATCTTAAGGTTTAAGCACACATAAATTTATACAAACTAATTCATATGGGAAGCCCTCATTCTTTCATTAATCGCTCTCATATCTACTTGTTAATTTCCTTAAAAGACTTAGTTGCTTATCCAACAACCATCTTCCTTAAAATTAAATTAACCATGCAAGAATACAAGTTAAATTTAATAGAGAGAGATAGAAATTGGTTCATTTGATAAACTAGATGTGCTCAAATTTGTGAAGTCCTTTAACAGTTCTCGAGATATTATCGTTTGCAAGAGAAATGTGAATGAAAATTAAAACAATACTAAATAACGAAGACTTGGACTCAAATCGAATCCAAGTAAAAGAATAAGAAATAAAACTATCTTAAAATAAAATAGAACTAATTTAAAATCCTAAAACAGCTTGGCAAAAGCTCCTTAAGCTTAACCTATATTTACAGGCAAATTTAGTAGCCTAATTTAGGTCAAATACAAGACTTAATCACACTAAATATGAGATGTGTAGACAGAAACACCCTTAATTAATTACTGCCTCCATCATACCTGTGTTGCGACATAGCCTAGTGTGTGTCATGACATACAACTTCGAATGTTAATTTTGTAATTGGCTCGGTTGTGTTGCAACCTCAGTAGCTTGTACTGCAACTCGATTGTCATTCTTTATGCTTTTGGCCCTAAAAATAGGTGTCTTGCACACTCAATGAATCTCATTAAAACCACTTTAAGGCCGATATTGGCCCAATAGGTCAACTAAATTGAAATTTTGCGTAAAAATGCTTATTTTGAAATAATTTAACTCTAATCTAATAGAACTAAAAATGCAATAAAAGATACTAAAATGGCTAAAAAAAGCTCGTTAAGTGCCGAAAAGTACCTAAATTTCCACTACGATTTGTGGCAGGTCAAATACCCTCACACTTAATTCGTTGCTTGTCCTAAAGCAAACAGAAAAGAAAACTAAAAAAAGTACGTAATAAAAAAAAATGAAAAGGAAAACACACAACTAAACAAGTACTTGAGCAAGCTTCGTACACGAGGTTGGATCTAAGTTATGACAACATTTAGTTTGAATTCTACTTATTTAGTTTCTTTTATCCATGCTTTGAACTCTAATACAATATTTATAAGTACAAGCAATTTCACAAGTATTTGTGCCAATAAGAGTGAGATTTTCTCAATTTCTCATATTTTCAATTTAATTACTGTGATCCTCTTACTCTCTTTTATTTTTTCCGTTCTATGATTTTACCACACACTTTTTATTTTAACCCTCACAATGCTTTTGTTTACACATTCAATTTTATTTGAAGGAACATACTTATAAGGATTTTATACTTATCATATCGTACTATTTCAATCACTATGAATTTAATTACTGAGTATTTGAATTTAAACAACCTAGAATACAATAAACATATATACCTACTTGTATATACCTATGTCATTTGGTACATTTAACTCATTTTTCTTATTTACAGTTTAACAAATTAAACTAACTAATCTAATGCAAATAACCTAAAATCATTTATTCTCAGGCTAAATTTATAGTTGAAGCAAACAACCTATATACATGCTCCTAACCAATCACTTGTATTTCTACAAGCTCAAGCATAGACACAACAAAATAATTAAACAGAAATAAAAATTCAAAATTCAAAATTTTTATATCACCCCCACACTTTATTTAGCACGTTGTCCCTAATGTGTTCAAAATAAAATTAAGGATCGATATTACCCATTTGTCTCGATTACTGTTTGGTCGTCTCGTCCTTTCTGATTACGTTCCAAAAATTTGTGCCATCCAAACTATGGGGTTCCCACACAAAAAAAAACACATTTTTTCGTTAATTAAAACAAGTAAAAATAAATTCTAAATAAAGCAAAAAAAATCATCCAAGTTTGAAAATTATACATACCCAAAATAAAAATAAAAATGTTTTAAATTTAATTGGAATTTGACTTCAGCTCTAACTATTCAGCCTACTCTTCATCAAGATTGTCTTTCTTTTCATTATTATGAAACTCTAGTTTCAAACTGTATCTAATTGATGGGAATTTTGGCATCCTAATGTCATGTCTCCGTGCATAATCCTCATAAATTAGTCCTTGATCCGATCACCAGACCGAGCCACGGGATGTCACAAGAGTAAACAAAGATCATCACATACCATTCTAGTTTAAAAATCAGTTGTTCATTTCATAATCCATGTAAAACATGATTAACAAACTAATTCAAGTCCCAATCAAGCTTTCGAAAGTTTTAAAATAAGTTCAAGATTAAATGAGGACTAAATTAAAACTTTTGTAGCAAAATAGGGCAAACATGAAAAACAGGGGTCACACGGCCCTGTGGCCAGGCCGTGTGAAACGTATGCCTGTGAGTGCATATGTCACACAATTGTGTAACTAATTGTGATCGTGTGATCCAAAAATTACTAAACCTACAATATCCACACGGGTGTGTGGCCAACACGTGTGAGGCACACGCCCGTGTGCTAGGCCATGTGGGACAATTATGTGTCATTTTACAAGTTGGCATGAACCAAACAAGCCTATTCTTCAAGTAATATATAAATGTCCAAATAACTTAAACAAGAATCAATTATTATTCATACCAAATCATGTAACAAACCATTCATATGACCATTTATCCATACCATGCAAGACTTTACCCATTTCTAAGTTTAACAACTTAGACAATCCATACCTATGCAACAATTCACTAACTTCATTATATACTTTTTAACTAACTCAAAACATGCCATATATCCATTTCCTAATCTTCAAACCAATATGCCTCAATGGCACCATTTCACAACAAGATATACAACATTTATAAACATCTCAATTCATTTGATACAAAAACATCACATCCCTAAGTTTCAAGCATACCTAAAGATATATAGTTCAAACACTTATAATGCCAACATAGAACTTACCAATTTCCTATCTCGGAACATATCAAAACTTACCATAGCACAAAACAAACTTGACTAAAAGATCCAAACACTACTATTATCATTTTAGCACATATGCCTCAACATCTCATCCAAGCATTACTACATCCAAAAATATTTCATGATTCAAGGTTATGCATATATCAACTAAGCATACATACACCTTTTATATTAACCAAGCATACCATATAAATTTCAAGATCAACCTTACATTAGACCATTATTGTAACACCCCTAACTCGTATCCGTCATCAGAACAAGGTTTCGAAGCATTACTAGAACTTTCAGAACATTTTACAAATAATTTGTGTGAGTTACTATTCATTTACCGAGATCATTCAAAACATCCCTTGATTGGACCCTCGAGGCCCATTATGAGCATTAGAGTCGAGTTGAAACTTAATTGGAACCTCTGAGAATTTTTTGCTACATTTCAAAAATTTTCAAAGTTGTTGCTCACACGCCTGTGTGGTCAGGCTGTGTACTACACACACCCATGTCCCTAACCCGTGTAACTCTCTGACTTTTAAGGCATGACGAAATTGAAGTCACACGGCCAAGTCACACGCCCGTGTGCTAGGCTGTGTGGTGAATTTAGTTTTCAAAATTTAGGTGCAGTTTTCACACGGTCGTGTAACATGCCTGTGTCCAAGGCCGTGTCAACCACACAGTTGAGACACATGTCCTTGTCTCTGTCCATGAGCCCAAATCTGAGCATTTTTTTTTCAAAATTAAGGTGCAGGGGACACACGGCCTAACCACATGCCCATGTTACCAAGCCGTGTGTCACACACGGTCTAGACACATGCCCATGTGGACAAAAAGAAGCCAGTTCTAGCTCCATTTCTCACCAAAAATTTCACCCAAGACCTGCACTTGAAACACACAACCAATACCAACCATTTCAAACATTCAATTTAGGCAATTTCCATTATTCAACATAGCATACCATTACATGCATTTGTGTTTACAATCTTACCTTCAATTAACTAGGCAATAACATCCTTTGTTCATGTATACTTAACATTACATATGTATATATATCATGATAACCTACTTAGTAATACCAAAATGAACCATTACTAGCCATTCCAATAGCTAGGTTACAAAACATCATTATCAAGCTACTAATGGTCAAGTTATCCTAGACATGCCATTATACCAAAATGATTTTACTAAGTATACCCAGAACGACTAGTTGATAGTGTGATGATGCTCCAGTGATCTCCAACCTCACGAGCTTCCAAGCACTATAAAATAGAAAAAAAATAAAACGGAGTAAGCATTACTATGCTTAGTAAGTTCGTATAACAGAAACTAAACTTACCAATCTCGTTTATTAAATCTAAGCATACAACAACAAGTTTTCCATCCATTTGGCTAATTTGCCTAAACACATGCATCTAATCAAACATGTTAGTCACAAAGTTTACATATACATCAAGTAAGGATAGATGAGCTCTTTAATGCCCCCGTACCCGAGATCATTTCCAGAGTCGAGCACGAGGTGTTAACGGACTTAATTCATTAATTAAACAGCTCAAACAATTTATTTTAGAATTTCAAGACAAGCTGGCTAACTGCGTCACAGTTGCTAAAAAATCCATATATTGAGTTACGAAACTCAAAATCCAATTCCGTAAATTTTTCTTGAAACTAGACTCATATATCTACTTACCAATTATTTTATAGAATTTTTTGTTAGGCCAATTAGTACAGTTTATTAGTTAAAATTTCCCCTATTTTAGGGTTTGGCTACTCTAACCCCTGTGTATTACGAATCAGATATCTCTCTATATAGAGTTTTAATGACTATGCGATTTGTTTCTCATAAAACTATATTCAATAAGGATTTAATAAATGTAAGGTAAAACTCCTAATTGTTTTTTTACAATTTATGGTGATTTTTTAAAGTCAGAACAGGGGATTCAAAGATCACTCTGACTCTATTTCACCAAAACTTAAATATCTCATAAAATATAACTCATTTACCTCTTTCATTTCTTCCATATGAAAATAGACTCATCAAGATTCAATTTCATAACTTATTCATCATTTAATTCCATTTATACTATTTTTAGTGATTTTTCAAATTCACATCATTGCTGCTGTCTGATTCTGTTTTGTGGCCAATTTTACCTTTCCAAGGATTTTCATGGTTTAGTTAAGACATAAAGCATACTTGTTATCATATATAAACTTGATTAGCCATTCCAATAGCTAATCATTCTCAAAAATTTCCATTCCATCCATGGGCCATATCGTAAGATTATACACATAAAATAATTGGAATGCTATACATGCCATATTTCCAAAAATTTCAAGTCATTATACCGCGATTGTCCAGTGATAGTGTGAGCGTGCCTCTGACCATCCCGATCTCCAAATTGACTTGTCAAAACTACAAAGAATGAAAAGGAGGGAGTAAGCATAGATGCTTAGTAAGTCCACATGCAAATAACAAATAACTTAACAAAGCAATTATACCAACCAACATTAGCATAATATCACCAAAACATGTATCACATTTCTATTCATCATTCATCATCTTACCATATTATTGTTGTCGTATCAAGTCTCAACCCAAGGGTTAAGTACATACCTGTCCAAAGTGTCCATTCCACAACACTTCCAATACGTCACTTGCATCTTGAGTATTCTTCCATTTCACTAGAATTTTACCCGTTGAACACATCGGAATATAACTCGGATACTTGGAAAGTTTGCACATAAGTGCCACATATGTAGCCAAGCTACCATGTAACCCGCCCATAAGCGAACTCGGACTCAACTCAATGAGCTCGGATGCCTAGTTACATCTCACAAACTCGGACTCAATTCAACGAGCTCGGATGCCCAAATATCCTAATCTATTTCTAAGGTTCAACAGGACTTTCCTCGTTCATACTTCTTTACCATTCTCCTTGGAATACCAATGACGATACTTCGGTAGTCTTTCACATTTTTCACATAATTCATAAAAATTTTGCATGTTGTCCAACAATGACCACAAAGCATAGAATTGCATGATAACAATCATAATATCGTATAAATAGCATTAAATGATTTAAAATAACGGTTATATTACAATATTTACATATGAACTTACCTCGATACAAAATGAGAATAGTCGAGCCTATTCCTCATAAACTTTATTTTTCCCCCGATCTCGACTCGAATCTCTTTTCTCTTGATCTATAATACCAAATTAATTTATTTAATACACACATTCATCAAAACAGCCCCTAGTACGAACTTTTGCAAAATTACCATTTTCCCCTAAACTTTCACATATTTACACTTTTTCCCCAAGGCTCGTAAATTAAACCTCATACTATTTTCTTATGTTTTATGACATGCTGATCATTTTTCCCTTCTATAGCAACATCAAATTCACACTCTAACATGTACTTATGAATATTAGGTATTTTTACCGATTATGTCATTTTACTCATTTTTACAAAAAATCACTTAGCAAAAGCTATTTAACACAATCTCAAACATCATATTCTACCATAAAACATCAAAATTCATACATATCATCCATGGGTAAAATTTTAAATATAAACCCTAGCTCAAAATATTGGTAGAAATAGGTAAACCGAGCTACGAGGATTTCAAAAATGTAAAGAACATTAAAAACGGGCATAGAAATCACTTACAATCAAGACTTAAAAGTGTTGAAACCCTAGCTATGGTGGAGAGAAAAATTCAGCAGCAACTTATGGAGAAGATGATCATTTTTGTGTTATTTTTCCCATTTTATTTCATTTAATATCCAAATGACCAAAATACCCTTCCTTACTGAACTTTCAAAAATTCCATCCATGTCCAATTTTTGTTTATAAACTTAAAAATTGGAAAAATTGCCATTTAAGACCTCTTAATTAATATTTCAAAGCAATTTCATACTAGAAACTTCTAGAATGCAAGTTTTGCAAGTTATTCAATTTAGTCCCTAACTTCAAATTATGCACTTTATGCATAAAATTTCTTCAAGAAATTTTCACACAATCATGAAATCATATCATAGACCTCAAAATAATCATAATATAATTATTTCTATCTCAGATTTTGTGGTCCCAAAACCACTATTTCGATTAGGCCCTAATTTGGGTTATCACAAGCTCATCATGCAACACTTTCAAGACATTATCATTTCATCTCATAATTCTAATGCCATGTCTAAAGTTATAAGTTTGTTGAATCATTGAAATCCCGATGGATGCTCAAGTAGTATACTCAAGGTGTACGATTCCATAATCCGTTAATTCTTAGTCAGAACAGTTGTTTCGGGACCACAAATCTGAGTTAGAAAAATATTTTAATATTATTTTCTATATTTACAGCATGATAGGTGATATGTGAGAAAATTTTATGTGAAAATTTTATCGTTTGTGTGCTCAATTTTATAAAAGGACTTAATTGCGTAAAATGCAAAAGTGACTTGCTATATGTTAAATATGCCTATTTTTTATGGATTATTAGTTTTTTGGTCCTTATGATGTTATTAGACCATATTTAGTGGAGTATTACATTAATGGCTTTATGTTATGTGAATTATAATGTTTTTATTAGGGGTTAAAATTGTAAAATGGCTATTATGTTAACATTAATAAAACCAAAATAAAATTTTGGTGTTATCATCATCCATATCCAAATCTTAAGAGAAAAATAAGAAGAAAATGAGTTTATGGGGTTCAACCATGCTCAAGCTTGATTAAGGTATGTGTTTAGCTCGGTTTTTGATAAATTTTACATTTTCAAGATCGTTGTTTCGAATACTAGCTAGCCCATGCCTCAATTTCTAAAAGTGTTGATGATTTTGAAAGTTTTCATTGATGACTTCATGTGTTTTTGAATATTTGATGATGAATTATTAAAGCTTGATGATAGATATCTATATTTTGTAAAGTGATTTTTAGTGAAATTGCATAAAAATGACTAATTTGTGAAAAGTGTAAAATGTGTGGTTAAATTATGAAATAAATGAAATATATGGGCTTATATGAACTAAGGGAATATTCGGCCAAGCATGTGTGTAAGGAAATTTGTGAATTTTGTGTATTTATGAAATAGGGGCTAAAATGAATAAATGTGTAACTTTAGGGGCTAAAGTGTAAAAATGCTCAAATATGTGTTTGTGGATTAAATTGAATAAGTTGATGAATAAAAGGGTTAATTTTGAATGCATTTAGATCAAGAAAAGAGGAACTCGCATTTGGATCAGGGTAAATCAAAAGTTGTCGATTAGTCGTTCCGGTCTGTTCGTCTCCGTACGAGGTATGTTCATATGCAAATAAATGTATTTGAATTGATCTATTCATGCTTTTATGATATTGAAATGTAATTAATGGCTATGGAAGATGAATATGTGAAATTGAGAAAACATCGATCGAATTATGGCGTCCGAAAGCCCTGTACGAACCATAGGAATAGTTAGGTTACATATGTCATGACATAGGATTCCGATATGTGATTTTGTGTAAGATCACATATGGGACATTAGCATCGATTTGAGATTTACGTGTAAGACCATGTCTGGGACATTGGCATCAAATATGATTTCGTGTAAAACCACATGTAGGACGTTGTCATCGATTTGAGATTTACATGTAAAACCATGTCTGGGACATTGGCATCATATATGATTTTGTGTAAGACCCTGTCTGGGATAGTGGCATCGATAAACCACGTCTGGTACGTTGGCATTGTACGAGTTTTGGTATGGTTTTGGTTGCTTTTTGGTCATGAATTATGCTTTGGATGATGCTTGTTAACATGACCCTTTTAGGGTGGCATGTTGGCATTATAAATGGCCTATTTTTTTCCACACAGGCAGAGACACGAGCGTGTGTCTCATCCGTGTGCAACACACGGCTATGTTACATGGTCGTGTGTCCCTTGGGGTACCCTACGATTTAAAGTTAGTATACCTTACAGTTTTGACACGGCCTAGACACACGAGCGTGTCTGTTGGTCGTGTGTGACACACGGGATGGCACATGGGCATGTGGTCAACCGTGTGACTCAAGTCAGTAACCTCCCTAATTTTTCCACGACCATGGCACACAGGCGTGTCCTTGGCTGTGGGGTGTAAGTCAGTATGTATCCCTATTTTCACACGGCCTATGACACGAGCATGTTTGGTAGCAGTGTGAGGCACACGGCTTATTTACACGAGTGTGTGACCCTTATATCTTTGAAAATTTTCTATGTTTCCCAAAGTTTGTGAATGTTATTAGTTTAGTCCTGAACCCCTTTCTAAGCATGTTTTAAGGTCTCATATGACCTTATAAGGGACAATGTGATTGATATGAATAGATTTTGATTATAATTGTATGAATTTATGTGAATCATCTGTGATTTTCGATAATCCCTCATAACCTTATTCTGATGTCGGATATGGGTTAGCGGTGTTACATATTACTGGTACCAGAGCTACAGTTTACTCGATTCTAAGGCTAACGTAGCTTGTGAGAGTCTAGCTATGCATGCCATATATATAAATTACGATAGTGTGATGATTCCTAAATGTTAAAATGTGTTTATCATATAGTGATAGATCCGGATCGAGTTGGAGCCGATGATGTGGAAAGTCATGCATCCGCTCCTGCTCAAGGGGCAGCGCCAGTTAATTCTAGGTCAATTACAAGTAGCCATGAGGGAGAGGCTAAGCAAGCCTTCTTCCAGATGATGAATGAGTGGTTCACTCAATTATTAGAACTAATCCGACTGCTCCACAACCTTTAACCCCATCTAATCTTCCGCAAGTCCCTGTCATGCCACAAGCTGTGAATTTGATACAATTGAGTAAGCCTCCGGTTGATAAAATTAGAAAATATAAGGCTGAAGAGTTTCGTGCCACTATCGATGATGATGCTGAGAGAGCTAAGTTTTGGCTCGAGAATACAATACGAGTGTTTGATGAAATGTCATGTACTCCTAATGAATGTCTTAAATGTGTCGTTTCACTTTTGAGAGATACGGCGTACCATTGGTGGAAAATTTTGATATCAGTGGTTCCAAAAGAATGACTCACTTTGGAGTTCTTTTAGACTGAGTTTAAAAGGAAGTAAATTAGTCAGAGATTCATAGATCAGAAATGTAAAGAGTTTCTTGAGTCAAAGCAGGGTCATATGTCTGTTACAAAATACGAACGAGAATTTGAGAGATTAAGTCAATATACACGAGAATTTGTCTCGACTGAAGCAATTATGTGTAAGAGATTTGAAGACGGTCTGAATGAAGACATCAATTTGTTAGTAGGGATTCTGGAAATAAAAGAGTTTGTTGTGCTTGTTGAACGAGCGTGTAAAGTTAAGGAACCAAGGAAAAAGAAAAGAAAACTAAATTTTGAAGCTAGGGATTCGCAAAAAAATATTATCGAATAAGTCATTTCATTCAGCATCAAAGAAATTCTAAGTTTATTTTAGCCGTTCAAAGACTACTACAGGTTATTCTAGACATGATCGAGAAGACCACCTGTGAGTTCAAAAGCTACCTCAGTAGCTAATGTTGGTAACATCCGACCGAACCAACCTGAGTGTAAACATTGTGGTAAATGACATCTCGACAATTGTAGATTGAATGACCAAGCTTGTTTCAAATGTGGATCATTAGATCATTTTATTCGTGAATGCTCTGACTTGGTTGAACAAGAGATGGTGCAGAATACGAGGCTGAGTAACACAGCAGTTTGAGGTAGACCACCTAGAAACACAGGTAATGTGAGTGGCAGCCAGAGGGGAACGTTAGATCTGAGGCTCGCGCACCTGCCAGAGCTTATGTTATTCGCGCTCACGAAGAGGCTTCGTCTCTAGATGTTATTACCGATACTTTCACTCTCTATGATACTACTGTAGTTGCATTGATAGATCCAGGATCGACTCATTCTTATGTATGTGAAACTTTAGTATCTAGAAAGACTTTTCCTGTAAAGTCTATTGAATTTTTTATTAGAGTATCGAACCCCTTAGGCAGATGTGTCTTGGTTGATAAAGTATGCAAGAATTGTCCATTGATGATTAAAGATTCCTGCTTTCCATCCGATCTGATATTTTTGCCATTTGACGAATTTGATATAATTATGGGTATGGATCGGCTAATGTTAAATGATACAGTTGTGAATTGTAAATGGAAGACTATTGATTTGCGATGCCAGAATGATGAGATTATTCAGATTGAGTCTAATGATCTGAATGGTTTACCGGCAGTGATATCTTCGATGTTAGCCCAGAAATATGTGAAAAAGGGTTGTGAAGCTTATTTTGCTTATGTGCTTGATACTAAAGTGATTGAAAAGAAGATTGAATCAGTACAAATTGCGTGCGAGTATTCGGATGTGTTTCTTGAAAAATTATCGGGTTTGCTGCTGATCCGAGAGGTAGAGTTTGGTATTGAGTTAGTGTCGGGGACGACTCTGATATCGATAGCTCCGTACAGAATTGCACCAACTAAATTAAAAGAATTTAAAGCTCAGTTGCAAGAATTGACAGATAGAGATTTCGCACGACCGAGTTTTTCTCCCTGGGGTGCAACAGTTTTGTTTGTGAAAAAGAAAGATGGAACTATGAGAATGTGCATCGACTATCGACAACTCAATAAAGTGACTATAAAGAATAAATATCCTCTGCCGTGTATAGATGATTTGTTCGATCAGTTGAAAGGGCTACAGTGTTTTCAAAAATTGATTTGAGATTGGGTTACTATCAGCTGCGAGTGGAAGTCTCCATTGTGCCGAAAACTACTTTTCAAATGAGGTATGGACATTATGAGTTTTTGGTTATGCCTTTCAGACTAACAAATGCACTTGCTACTTTTATGGATATAATGAATCAGATCTTCAGACGATATTTGGATCGACTTGAAGTTGCATTTATAGATGACATTTTGATCTATTCTCATGATGAATCCGAGCATGCTGAACATCTGAGAGTGGTGCTACGGACTTTACGTGATAAGCAGTTGTATGCGAAGTTTAGTAAATGTGAGTTCTGGTTAAGAGAAGTTGGTTTTCTAGGGCATATTGTGTCAGCATCGAGTATTCGAGTAGATCCGAGCAAGATTTCAGCAATATTAGATTGGAAGCCTCCGAGAAATGTATCTGAAGTCTAAAGTTTTCTAAGACTCACTGGTTATTACAGACGGTTTGTAAAGGGTTTTTCTATGATTGCAACCCTGATGATGAGACTGCTTCATAAAAATGTTAAATTCGAGTGGACAGAAAAGTGCCAAAAAAGTTTTGATCGGTTGAAAGTTTTGTTGACCGAATCTCCGGTGCTAGTCCAACCAGAATAGGGTAAAGAATTTTTCATTTATAGTGATGCATCTTTGAATGGTTTGGGCTGTGTTTTGATGCAAGAAGGCAAAGTCATAGCTTATGCTCGAGACAGTTAAAGCTGCATGAAAAGAACTATCCAACACACGATTTGGAATTGGAAGCTATTGTGTTTGCGTTGAAGATTTCGCACCACTATCTGTTCGGTTAGAAATGTCATGTTTATTCCGATTACAAAAGCTTAAAATATTTGTTGACTCAAAAAGATCTGAATCTACGACAGCAAAGATGGTTAGAGCTGTTAAAGGATTACGAGCTAGTGATTGACTACCATCCAGGGAAAGCCAATGTTGGTACTGATGCTTTCAGTCGTAAATCTTCATTTGCTTTACTTGCAATAAATACTCAATTAGATCTATTTAATGACAGTTTGATTATAGCTTAATTGAATATGAGACCGTGATTTTTACAGTAGATTTGCGAAGCTCAGAAAGTTGATAATGAATTGTTAGCAAAATAGGGCTCAATGTGATTTGATTACTAATTCAGACTTTCGAATTGATGCTGAGGGTTGTTTGAGGTTCGGAGACTGAATTTGTGTTTCAAGAAATTCAAAGTTGATTCAAATGATTTTAAATGAAGCTCACAATAGTTGGTTATCTGTACATCCGGGAAGTACGAAAATGTACAATGATTTGAAACAGTTTTACTAGTGGCCTGGTATGAAGCGCGATGTCTCTGAATTTGTTTCGAAGTGCTTAATCTACTAGCAAGTCAAAGCTGAGCATCAGGTACCTCCTGGGTTAATACAGTCGATTATGATTCTCGAGTGGAAATGGGACAAAACTACGACAGATTTTGTTTTGGGTTTTCCTCTATCACCGAGTAAGAAAGATACGGTCTGGGTAGTGGTTGATAGACTGACTAAATCTGCCCATTTCATTCTGGTACGCACAGATTATTCGTTCGATAAGCTTGGTGAGTTGTATATCTCCGAGGTTGTAAGATTGCATGGAGTACCTATTTCTATTGTTTCAAATAGAGATCCGAGATTTACATTGCGGTTTTGGAAGAAGCTGTAAGATGCATTAGATACGAAGCTATATTTTACTACTGCTTTTCATCTACAAAGAGATGGTCAATTCGAGCAGATTATTCAGAGACTCAAGGATATATTGAGACATTGCATTCTTGAGTTCGAAGGTACATGGGAACGGTACTTGCCATTGATTGTTACGTATGATAATAGCTTTCAATCAAGGATAAAATATGACACCTTACGAAGATTTGTACGGTCGTAAATGCCAAACACCTTTGTATTGGACTAAGATTAGTGAGAATAAGATACACGGGGTTGATTTGATCAAAGTAACTTAACAGAAGCTGAAAGTGATTCACGATAGTCAGAAAGCAGAGTCAGATCATCAAAAATCGTATATAGACTTGAAACGGAAAGATATTGAGCTTGAGATTGGAGAAAAAGTGTTTTGAAAGTATCACCATGGAAGAAAATACTCCTATTCGATCGTAAAGACAAAGATTTATTGGGCCGTATAAGATTATTGAGCGTATCAGGTCGGTTGCTTACAGATTGTTGTTGCCATCTAAGCTAGAAAAGATTCATAATGCATTTCATGTATCCATGCTTTGACGTTATCGATCTGATCCTTCGTATGTGATCTCTCCGTTTGAGATTGAAATTAAGTCTGATATGACATATGAAGAGGAACTAATCCGAATTTTAGATCGTGAGGTTAAAGAATTGAGAAATAAGAAAATCTATTTAGTGAAAGTCTTATGGAATTGACACGGGATTGAGAAGTTACGTGGGAGATCGAAGATGCTATAAGAGAACGTTACCCAAACCTATTTCCTGGTAAGATTTTCGGGGATGAAAATCCCTAAGGGGGAAGAGTTGTAACATCCCAGTTTAGGCCCTAGTTAGAATAGTGGTTTCGGGACCACAAATCCGAGTTAAAAAATATTTTAATATTATTTTCTATATTTACAGCATGATATGTGATATGTGTGAAAATTTCGTGTTAAAATTTATCGTTTGTGTGCTCGATTTTATAAAAGGACTTAATCGCGTAAAATGCAAAAGTGACTTGTTATATGTTAAATGTGCCTATTTGTTATGGCTTATTAATTTTGGGGTGCTTATGATGTTATTAGACCATAGTTAGTGAAGTATTACATTAATGGCCTTATGTTATGTGAATTATAATGTTTTTATTAAGGGTTAAAATTGTAAAATGGCTATTATGTTAACATTAATAAAACCAAAATAAAATTTGGTGTTATCATCATCCATATAGCCGAACATTAACAGAAAAATAAGAAGAAAATGAGTTTCTAGGGTTCGGCCATGTTCAAGCTTGATTAAGGTATGTGTTTAGCTCGGTTTTTGATAATTTTTACGCTTTTGAGATCGTTGCTTCAAATACTAGCTAGCCCATTCCTCAATTTCTGAAAGTGTTGATGATTTTGAAAGTTCCCATTGATGATTTCATGTGCTTTTGAATGTTTGATGATAATTATTAAAGCTTGATGATAGATATCTATATTTTGTAAAGTGATTTTTAGTAAAATTGCATAAAAAAGACTAATTTGTGAAAAGAGTAAATGTATGGTTAAATTGAGAAATAAATGAAAGATATGGGCTTACATGAACTAAGGGAATATTCAGCCAAGCATGTGTATAAGGAAATTTTGTGAATTTTGTGTATTTATGAAATAGGGACTAAAATGAATAAATATGTAACTTTAAGGGCTAAAGTGCAAAAATGCTCAAATTTGTGTTTGTGGATGAAATTGATTGTGTTGATGAACAAAAGGGTTAATTTTGAATGTATTTAGATCAAGAATAGAGGAAATCGAATTTGGATCAAGGTAAATCAAAAGTTGTCGATTAGTCATTCTGATCTATTCGTCTCCGTACAAGGTAAGTTCATATGCAAATAAATGTATTTGAATTGATTTATTCATGCTTTTATGATATTGAAATGTATTGAATGGCTATGGAAGATAAATATATGAAATTGAGAAAACATCGATCGAATTATGGTGTACGAAAGCCCTGTACGAACCATAGGAATAGTTAGGATACATATGTCATGACATAGGATTCCAGTATGTGATTTCGTGTAAGACCACGTATGGGACGTTGGCATCGATTTGAGATTTATGTGTAAGACCATGTCTGGGACATTGTGTGACAGCCCTAACTTGACCCTAGTCGAAAAGTGGTTGCAGGACCACAAAACCGAGTCACAAAATTATTTAAATGCTCTTTTCTATGTTTATTATATATGAAGTATCATGTGTGAAAGTATCATGTCTTAATTTTGCCATTTGGATGAGAAATTATTAAAAAGGACTTATGTGTGAAACTTTGAAAATGTGATAGGTTAAATTGTAGTGGTCAAATAATGCATGGTTTAAAAAAATGTGGCTTGCATGTCAAATTCCCCACTTTTGAGATAGTGGCGGGCCATGATGATATTTGATACAAAATGTATGTATTTTATATTAGTATTATAATAACTAAATGGTTTTATAATATAAAATAAAGATAAGTAAAATAGCTAAAGGGTGAAGAAAACAAAGTGCTCATCTTTGTTTCTTCTTAGCTGAATTTAAAGAAAGAAAAGGGAGCTAAGCCATTCGGTCACCTTTAAGCTTGAATTAAGGTAAGTAATTCATGTTAGTTCTTGAAATTTTAGCATATTTAAAGCTAGTTACTAAGTCCCTTACTTAGCCCATGTCAAAATTTTGAATTTTTTGGTGATATGAGCAATCGGCCATGGAAGAATTTGAAGGGAATGGTTGTTGTCTTTATGTTTTAATGAGTAATTATGGATAGGTGAAGTTTGAGCTAGTTAAATGTTCATATAGGTGGATTAGATGATAAGGGAAATTGGCTTGTGTGTATGTGTAGTTGCCGAATGTGAATTTAGATAACATTTGAGTAATGTTTGTGTTTTAAAATGATGGAATGGAGATTTAAGCTTGATAAAATTTTGTTAAGAATGAATGAAAGAAATATGTGTATTCGACTATGGATGATTGGACAATAAATTGGTGTGGATGCTTTGAATGAGATATGCACTTTAATGGTCTAATTACCATATAAGGACATCTAGATTTGAATTCCGTAGCTATTTAATCCTTATAGCTACTAGCATTCAACTTCCACATTTTATGCGATTTAGTCCTTCTCATAATTAAACACTTAACCGGTAAAATTTCTGTATCAACAATTTCACACGACATGCCTATTATAATACAGACCATATAATAAAATAAAAATAAACCTTATTTTTGGATCGAATTTGTGGTCCCGAAACTATTGTTTCGATTTCACTAAAAAATGGGTTGTTACAATTATAGCCATATTATAAGATTAACCTTTAAAATGATTTCAAGATCTATCGAGATTGAAACTTAATAATGTGAGCTCTAGAGTTAATCTGACAACCTTGTGCTGCAAAATGTCAACTACAAGAAACAGGAAACAAAATCGAGTAAGCTTTACGAAAGCTGAGTAACTTCATACAATAACATGTACATTAACTTACCTTATCAACCAAAATACATTTATATAACTATGTATATGTGTCATTTTCAATCCTGGTATTTCATTTCACAAGAAACAAGTGAGTCTTTCATAGACTCAAGTAATAGGACAATCGATAATACATTTCAATCAAATCAATCCAAGCATTCAAAACATATTCCAGTCATCAAGTTGTCAAGTCATTAACTTCTTTTATTAATCAAGACAGCTAGATGAACAATAGTAAAAGAGATTTTGGGTCTAGTCGGAACAGTGGTTTTGGGACCACAAATCTGACGCAAAAAAATTTATTTTTATTATATTTTATGGTCTACAATTATATGGAATGATCTCATGAAAATTTCGTTCAAAAATTTTGACGTTCAGCACTCAATTTAGTCAAAAGGACTAAATTGTAATAAGTGTAAAATGAGAGTTCTATAGGTTAAAGGTGTCTAATTGTTATGAAATTTTAAATTGGAGGTCCTTAAATGGTAATTATACCATTGGTTAAGTTGGTGGACAAAAATGGACAAGGTTAGGTATGTTTCTAAAGTTTTTCATTAAGGACATTTTAGTAATTTGGTAATTAAATAATTTAAAAGCCAAACTAAAAGCCAATTTTTGTCCATCTTCCTCCCATGGCTAAAATTTACAAGAGGAAACCATGGCTAGGGTTTGTCAAGCTTCCAAGCTTGATTGCAAGTCCGTTCTAGCATTTTTAATGCTCTTTACATTTTTGAAGTCATTGTAACTCGATCTACCTATTTCCAACACTAATTTAACGTATGATTAAGGTCTAAGGTTTGACCCATGTTAGACATGTGTGTATTATGATGTTTAATGATAGAAAATGTATGTTAGTTGTTAGATAAACGACTTTTGCTAAGTTATTTTCGTTGAAAATGCCTAAAAGGACCTATTTATAAAAAGTTGTAAAATGGGTATTAAAATGCGAATAAAAGAAAAATGTGGCTGCTATAAGCATGTATAAGGTTTCGCTAGGCATGAGTATTGAAGAAATTTAGTACATTTCATTTTACGAGCCTAGAGACTAAATTGTAAAAATGTAAAACTTTAAGGGCAAAAATGTAATTTTTTTCATAATGTGATTTTGGGATTTTTTGAATAGTATAATGATTAAATAAGTTAAATCTGAAATTATAGATCAAGAAAATTGAGGTTTGAAATTGGAACGGGAGAAAAACAAGTATTTGACGATTGGGCTCTTTTCACCATTTTTATGCCAAGGTAAGCTCGTAGGTTTAAAAAGCATTAAATTATATATGTATAAATTCTTAATTGATATAATTGTGGTAAAGTCTATATTTCTAAAATAAAATGTAAATGCTATTGAGTACGATATTACGAAAATGACCGACAGAGATTCGATACAGCTAAAGTCCCGATTGAACCTTAGGAATAGATTGGATACAAATATCATGACATTAGGGTTACTGAGATTATGTGTAAGAAGATATCTGGGATATGGCATCGATATGAGACTTCGTGTAAGACCAAAGCTGGGCTATTGGTATCGATACCAGATTTCATTTAAGACCATATCTAGGATATGGCAATGGTATGGTACTGTGTGTATGAGATTCCTGAGTATCCTTTAGTATTCCAAGTGGTTCGACGGGAAATTTAATGGGTATGTCAAAAAAGAGAAAGAGTGTGCAAGTATTACAAATTTGTATGGGAATGTCATAACTTTATAAGCATTGACTTTTGATATCGTGAGTTCAAGATTTCCATGAGAATGTTTTGTGAAAGCTTCGTGATTATTGGTCTATACTTGTGACGTATGAAATTCATGGTAAATTTGGTTAAGGATCATATGATTGGCTTCAGGGCCAAATTGATTTATGATATAGCATATTTTATCCACACAAATTGTGATTTATCGGATATGAGAAAAGGAAAGATCGACATTATTGCCTATTAAAATGACTATGGAGCTCTGGGAAGATATGAGCTTTAACAATTGAAAGATGTTAAAATATATGCTTGAAATGTGAATACTCATAATTAATGTGTATGCTTATTATGAGGTTCGAGATGATTGGTTGATTGTGGTAATCTGTTGATTGGTTGATTGTGGTAATCTGTTGTAATGGAGAGATTATGGTTGTTAGGCTAATGTCAAGACATGTTAAATCATGTTTGTAAATTGATAGAGCAAATAATATGACTAAACAAGTTATAACTGTGAGCTTTATAGTAATTTATAATAGCTTGTGTTGATAACATTGGACTTGGTGAATGATTAGTAAGAGTTGCTTATTATTTTCGTACGGACTTACTAAGCTATATAGCTTACCCCCTTCCTTTCCCATGTTTTATAGTGCCGTCAAGCTAGCTCAAATTGGAGATAGCGGGAGATCCTATCACATTATCAAGCTATCATTTTGGGTATTGATGAATTCAAGTATTTTGAGTTAATGGCATGTATAGGGACTTGTTTTTTTGGTTATATGTGCTGGCTTATAATGGTTCATGGTTCATTTTTTATATAGCCTTGGAAGTAAGCTAATGTTGGTTATGAGTGTATTTATATTAATGTCATTTGTGAATGTGGAATCTTGCATAATTTAATGTGGAGAGGTTGATATCTTAAGTATGATTAATAATGGAATGATTATGACATGTTATTGTCTTGGCTGTAAATGTTTAGTTGCTCTTACATGCTTGAATTTGTGTCATGTGGTGTTGTGTAAATGTGTGCAAGTGAGGGTGGAAAAATGGCTTGGTAAATAGCCTTGTTTTTTTCCACACGGGTAGACACACGGGCGTGTGTCTAGGTCATGTGTGACACACTACCATCCCCATGGGTGTGCAATCTAGCCGTGTGTCCCCTACACCTAAATTGTTGCAAAACAAAATGCTCAGTATCGTGCACACGGGCATGAGACACGATCGTGTGTCTCATCCGTGTGAAGGACACCACCCCGGGACATGGGTGTGTGCCCTGGCTGTATGATTTCAATTTGTTCTTGGGTGACAAACAGAGAGTTACATAGGTTCAGGACACAAGCATTCTGACCACACGGCCTGCCCATACGGGAGTGTCCTAGGCCACACGGGCGTGTGACTCCTGTTTAGGCAAAAATTTTCTAAGTGTTGTAAAATTTTCTAATGTTCTCGATATAGTCCCGAATAACTTCCAAAGCATGTTTTGGGCCTCGTAGGTTTGTGTTAGGGACTATATGCTCGATTGAAAAAAGTTTTAATTTGGACGAAAATTTATGACTCAGAAATGTATGTTTGCTTGTGTTTAAGTCCGGTAATGCCTTGTACCCTGTCCGAGCGTCGAATGCGGGTAAGAGGTGTTACATTTAGTGTAATTAGAGCTATGGTTTAGTCGATTCTCGGGCTAACCTAGCATGTGTAAGAGTCTAGCTATACATGCCATATATGTAACACCCCTTACCCGGACTTAAATATTCACAAACATGTAAAATCGGGCCATAAAATTTTCATCCAAATTAATACTTTTCAAACACATGTAAATTGTCCCTTATATAGGCCTTTGAGGCCTAAAACATACATCGGGGTGGTTCGGGACTAAACCGAGAACTTTAGAAAGCTGTGGGAAAACTTAGAGAAATTTTCATGAAACAGGGTTACATGGACACACCTGTGTCCTTAGGCCGTGTAACTCTCTATTTATGATGTCAGTGAAACAAATTGAACCACTCGACCAGATCACACACCCATGTCCTAGGCCGTGTCCTCCACACAGTTGAGACACATGGCAGTGTCTCTGCCAGTGTGGCTAGCACTTAGGCTATTTTCCAAGCCCTTTTTGTTACCATTAATACCTCACTTACTTAAATACATTATAGACACAAACAATGTAGCATCAAGTAAATGATTAAACATCCTCCATTAAGACTCAATCGTAATCTTCATATATCATTATACATATGTTCTGCTTACTCATTTTATACCAAGTCTAAACACACCAATTCATAATCAATTGAACATGTCATTTTGATTATTACTTATACATTTATACCATGCTTGTCTAAGTCATTCCACACCAATTTCATGTTCAAGCATTATTGACTTATTTCCATATCACACTTTTATTTTCTGATTATGACCACTTCATTTGGTCATAAGACATTCATCAAGCATACATATCGTAATACTAACCATTCATATCAAGCAAATATCATCTAATGACCATATCACAAGGCATCAATACATAACTTGGATAAATAGGCTTACAAGCCATGACCATCATAAGCCACATCTCATGGCTATATGCAATGTACTAATATAAGCCAACATCTAGGCCAAATCATATGAACACATATCAATAATTAAATCCCTATACATGCCACTCACTTGAAGACATTAAGATTCATCAATACTCCAAAGAAGGTAGCTTGATAGTTTGAGGTTGCCTCTGATGATCTCCAACCCCGAGAAAATCTGTCAATACTAAAGAAATAGAAAAGATGGAGTAAGCTTAAAGCTTATTAAGTCCATATGAAAATAATAAGCAAATTATCAGCATAATTCCATGGAAATATAATCATAATTACACTTTTAATTATTTTCTGGTCATGCTATTTTCTCGAGACATAGGTACTAATTTATTTATATTTGGAGCTAAAAAACTCAAAACTAAGATCTTTAAATTTTACCTAAAACTAGACTTATATATATTCTTACCATAAAATTTTTGAAATTTTTGGCCAAGCCAATAAGTACAGTTTATTCTTTAAAGTTACCCCTATTATGCTATTTGAC
This sequence comes from Gossypium hirsutum, assembly GCF_007990345.1. Lineage (NCBI taxonomy): Eukaryota > Viridiplantae > Streptophyta > Magnoliopsida > Malvales > Malvaceae > Gossypium > Gossypium hirsutum. The sequence goes on along the minus strand of NC_053425.1, from coordinate 37,264,629 downwards.
AACTTCGACCTTTCTTTACTAAAAATTGATTATCTCATAGTACGAGTTTCAATTAATGTTCAAATATATTTATATTGAAAATAAACTCATTAAGGATTTACTCATATAAATCCTAGCCCATCATAATTTTTGTACAATTTTTAGAAATTTTTCAAATTCGAGATAGGGGAGCCCGAGATCACTCTGACTCTGTCTCACAAAAGTTAAAATATCTCATTATATGAAACTATTTTTCTTACACGTTTCTTTTATATGAAACTAGATTCAATAACATTTAATATTATATCTTATTCAGTCTCTAATTCAATTTCCACAATTTGTGGTGGATTTTCAAAGTCACACAACTACTAATGTCCAACACTGTCTTAGTACAATATAATGGTAACTATCATAAGTTCATTTTCAACTAATCATGAACTTACCATTTCATGGATTTCATGTTCAATTTCACGAAGATGAAATAACATAATCATAAAGATTATTCATCATTCATACCCCTTTTGGCTTACTTATCATATACACATATATACTTGCTCGTCATAAATCGATCTCTACCAAGACATTATTCATAAGTTTAGCATACGTACCTGTACTCATCGTAGTGTATCATATAACCATAGCTCTTTAACATTCCCTCCTCGAGACTTACATCACATTCATTACATTACCCGTTGAACACTAGGAATACTATTGGATATCCAGAAGCTTTCACCTATGTGCCACATATACATACGTAGCCAAAGCTACCTCATAACATGTATACATCCATAATGAACTTGGACCTCTCAACGAGCTCAGATGCTCACATCCATAATGAACTCATACCACTCAACGAGCTCGAATACTACATATATCACGAACTTGGACCACTCAACAAGTTTGGATTCTCATATATATCACGAACTCAGACCGGTCAACGAGCTCGGATTTCTAAATTCCTAGTGACATGTCACTTGTATCCTAACTATTCCTACGCTTCAAACGGGGTTTTTCTCATTGCACATAGGATCTCTATCATACTTGCTTGAAACATCGTGATAACGACCATAATATCATTCATGCTTACAAATTCACCATTCTCATATTCATGAAATAAACATGGCATTGCTCATAATTACATTTAGGCATTTGTCACATAATACAATCATCATATCAACTATATAAATATCCACCACATAATGTTAACACATCAATTTAAGTTCAAGCATAAACAATGATATCGTTGCATTATTATTGACATACGAACTTACCTCGAACGCGAGCACGGCTATATATTCTGATTTAGTCCATAATCTCATTCATTTCCAATCTATCCCCGAATCTCATTTTCCTTGATCTATAATATCATATTTAGCTTACTAATTAGTCACATTATTCATATGGGTCCAAAAATCATATTTTTACAAATTTACATTTTGACCCCTAAACTTTCACATATTTTCACTTTTGCCCCAAGGCTCGTAAAATGATTTTTATTCAATTTCCTTCTATTTTAAGTCTAGCCGAAACATTTTCATAGCTATAAAAACCACAATTCTCATCAAAACACACTTTTATACCATTTTTACAACTTTTACAAAATGGTCATTTCGGACGTTTTCATCGAAAATCGTTTAGTAAAGGTCATTTATTTAACATCCAAAACTCATTTTCTACCATTAGACATCAAAATTCTTGCATGTCACACATTGGTCAATTTTTTAAAAATGAACCCTAGCTGAAATTAATGGTAGAAATAGATAAATCTTGTTACGGGGATTGCAAAAACGTAAAAATCATTAAAAACGGGGCTAGAACAGACTTACAATCAAGATTGGAAGCTTGAAAAACCCTAGCCATGGTTTCTCCATGCATATTTCGGCCAAGAGGTTGAAGGACAAAAATTTTCTTTTAATTTTTTTAATTCATTTTAATAACTAAATGGCCAAAATGCCCTTAATGAAAAACTTTGGAAACATGCCTAACCATGTCCATTTTTGTCCACAAACTTAACCAATGGTCTAATTACAATATAAGGACCTCCAATTTAAAATTTCATAAAAATTGGACACCTCTAGCATGTAGAACTCAACTTCTGCACTTTTTACGATTTAGTCCTTAAAGTCCAACCGAACACCTTAGACATAAAATTTCTTCATGAATTTTTTACACAAGCATATAAACATGTCATAAGCCTTATAATAATCATAAAATAATTATTTCTAATTCAGATTTGTGGTCTCAAAACCATTGTTCCTACTAGCCCTAATTCGGGATGTTACAATATATAACCTGTGATAGTGTGATATCTCCTGACTCTGATGAAATTGTTTTATTGAAACAGAGATGCTTTCCAACTAAGCTACTTTCAGAAACGCAAAAAGTGATACTAAGATATTTGAAAATGTGTTTATGATGAGTCAAAACTTAGAAAGGTATGAATAAGAGTTCATGATATGCATGTGATGATGTGCAAAATGAAATAACTATAAGTTAAGAAATATGGGTAAAAATGACATTTTTCTAGTTGAATGTTGTATTTCGATGGATTATGGTGATTTTATGAAACAGATAAAATGTTATAAATGTTATGGATTGGATTTAGCCCGGACTAGGTAATCCAGATCAAACTCTTTAGAGGATATGACATAAAAAGGATTTAGCCTGGACTTGCAATCCTGTTATATCATATGTGACTCGAGAGTGTGCTCTATGGATATGTGCCAAAAGGGCTCTTTCGAATATGAATTGACGGATTGTTGTTATGTGTACCTTGAGTATACTACCCGAATATCCATCAAAATTATAATAGTTCAATGGGAGTTATTCTTGAAATATGGAAAAGTGACACGAAATGAAAGTTTATATTGTGATAAGCATCCATGTTTATTTGGCATTCATATGATGTTATGTGCCTAACTTGTTTGATTAAGTGAATACTATAAGTAAACTTACTCAAAATTTATGGAACGTATATATATGTGCATTTGTTTGAATAAGATAATCGGAAAGTTTGTGTAGCTTAAATATGTATGTTAATTTACCTGAAGTGAATGATATAACTGTGATGATATTATGATGACGAATGTTAAGTTACATGTGTGTATATATGAGAGTCGAGTTAGAGACTTTACAACCTCTACCGCCTTACCAATGTGGTATTTTATAACAAAATTTTAGGAGATTTATGTTGAATGAGCTCACAAGTGAGAGACTAAAGATTTCAGTGGCAATGTAATGCCCCAAAATTTGGGCCTAAAAGTATTAGGTTTTTAGTAGGGGTACAGTTTGGAGGTTGCACATAAATATTTTATTGTGCAAGGAAGTGACACAATTGAGTGTTTGGCTTAGTGGTTGTGTGCTCTGAATGTGTTGGGGAAGTCATGGGTTCAAGCCTTGGCTTTCACAAAATTTTGGTTTTTGAGGATAAAACCCCTATCTTTGGTCAATAGGGTTATAAGTAGAATTTGTTAAAAACATGACAGAATGAGCCTGCTGGTCTAGTGGATATTGGCGTGTGGGGTGTGCTAGTGGTCTGAGGTTCGACTCCCTGCTTGTGCAAATGGAGATTATTTTTACTGATGGCCATGGGAGGTAGTAGAGTTTGACCGAAACACTACAGAGTAGAGTGGAGTTTGAATTGGTCATGGAGGGACTGTAAGAGGGAGTTGAGGAGAGATATTAGGAGGAAATCAAGGGAAGTGGGGTGAGAGGGAATAGAGTACCGAATTTGATCAAGGAATGCTCAGGAATTTTGGTTTGAAGGAGTGAGTTTGGTTATTCTATTTCGATTTTGTGAGCATTTTTAGGTATTTCCTGTTGTTCTCTAGAAGTCGATTGGTACCTAAGGTTCTTTCGGGTATCTCTTTTTCTACATTGCATGATTTTGTTCTCTTTCTTTTTCATTTACACTTTCAGTTTTGTCAAGTTGTTCTTATGGTTTTATTTCTTGTTTGATTACTCCATCTTTCCTCCCCTCAATCGGTGGTGGCTTCTTGGTCGAATATCTTGTATTCTTCCCTCTCCCTCTCTATGGGTCCTTTCTAGACCGAATCTTCCTTCACACCCTCACCCCATATCAGTTTCTCCTTGACGAAAAACTGCTATTTCTTCCACTTCACTGTGCCAAATCTTCACTGCTCTCTGTAGGTTTTGGTGGTACTAGCAATTCTCCGGTTACTCTTTCTCTCTTTTTCTTTCTATCATACTAATAGTTTTTTTTTAACATCTCCTCTTGCCGCCATTAATTGCTAGGGTGTGTTGTGCTGAGCTTTTTTCTTTTAAAGGAGAGTAATAGATTGATTGTTCCTTTCCCCTACGCATGGGTTGCATTTCAGTAAGCGATCTTTCATCGGTTCAATCTGATCGTGGAAATATATGTTAATCGGTGTTGGTTGGATTGCAGGTTATCTTTAAGGAATAAGCGATTAGTCTCTTACAATAGGATAGGTGTGCAAACCCCAATCGATTGAGATAGGCAAGTGAGAAGATACCGTTTTGTTAAGTGATATGGAAAGGGATTGCTAATCTTGTTGGTAATAAGATTAATGGTGCTTTGTGTTTGAATATAGGTTGGTGTTCGTTGGCTTCTGCGTCTTTTCGCAATCAGGTGTGTAATCATTGTCTTAACTATAAATTGGCAAAAGCCCAAAAATAGGATCGTTGATGCCACATAGGCGTGCGATTGCTCGTGTGGTAACCCCAAATGCATAAACGTGGGTACTGGATTACGAGAGGCCACCATGGGTGATCTCATGGGCTTAGACCGTTTTGGGCCATGTATGACAGAACTACCCCTATAGGGTAAAATAACCGAGATACCCCCATAAGGTAAAATGACCGAAATACCCCCATAGGGTAAAATGATCAAGATACCCCTATAAGGTAAAATGACTGTAATACACCTGTACGGTAAAATGACTATAATATCCCTATAAGGTAAAATGATTGACTTGCCCTATGATGTGTATTACTGTATTTGAGCATGCCACGTTATATGTATGTTGCATCCATGTAAGATATTATTATACGATGCATGACATGTTTCATGGGGTTGGGATTGTTATTTTGGAGGAAGTGTACTGTACTGATATGGTCGCACAGGTCACCTAAGACGACTGTGGACCTACCGATGGCTTTAAGCCATTCATATTACTGGCAGTTCTGCTGCAAATATTGTTTTAGTGCCGCTGCCGGTACGACTTGGTGTGTAGGGTTGGGTGGGTCAATTTTATCCCCACATGATGTGTAGGGCTGGTACGGATATGGTGTGTAATGGATGGATTGGGTAGGATTTTTTGATTGCATACTGCACTAATTCTATAACGGGCTTAGGCCCTACTAATACTGTTACTGGAATGGGCTCAGGCCTACAGGCCCACACTGATTCTAATTTTGAAATGGGCTAAGGCCCTAACTGAAACTGAAAGGTCTTAGGCCCAAATTATGTTTACTCTGATTGTTTGCTCATATGGGATTACACACTGAGTTTTCATAAACTCACCCATCTATTTTATCTGTACAGATAATCCCAGTCTTAGGCGGATCGGTGCTGCGAGGGACTCAAAGGTGACCACACAACTGCCCACGCTTTCAATCTTGATTTTTAATTTATAAGTAGTTTTAATTGGTTATTTTTATGTAATAAGGCCTCTAAGGTTTTAACTTTTAATTTGGGATTTTTACTTGCTTTGATATAAACTGCTAGTTGTTGGAAGAAGACGTGTTTTCAAAAGATAAATGTTTTTCAAAAACACCACGTCTTCTTAATATAATTTTAAAGCTTCTACAAGAAACATGGTTTTAAAGTGTAATAAAAATCTAATGTGATTTACAAATTTTTGTTAATGATATAATAAGGTTTTAATATATAACGGGCTTTCTAATGAAATTATGGTTTTCGAAAAACACTTCAATGTAACACCGCCAGATTCGGGCATAACGTCTAGGACGGGTTTAGGGTGTTACAAGCAGAATAACTAATAATGTGGTCAGAGTTGAGAATAGTTTGACAAGTGAATACAGTTTTGGAAAAGATTCCAGGCTATTCTAAATATCATTCAAATTTTGCAATGTCATGGTTGAAGAGAAAGTTAATATCGGCTAATCGACTTATTTAGGTATGATGTCTAAAGTATGTATTTGCTGGAATTTCTTCTGGAATGATTTTCATTAGTGAATGGAATAATACGGGATTAGTGATGATAGAATTAGTCAAAGAAATGATATTTGAGTTGTAAAGATGTCTGAGTGTAGCAGTTGTAATTGAATAGATTATGATGATCTCTCCTGGGTATTTTATGTATTCATTTAGCCTCGGAGATATATGTGATTGTTCGTTTTCTGATGAAATTCTTATCGTATGAGAATGCTAGCTAATTATAATGTTAGATGAAAGTACTGTTGGTTTGGTTGGTTCAGGATCAGCATATCTTATCTCTCTCTTTGGGGTTCTATTCTATTATGTTTGGAATAAAAGTTTATGGTGAAAATTTATGTGAAGTTATTCTTCTGTTTCTACTAGATGTTGTTTTGTTTTATATATATATGGAAAATATATTATCTCTGTTACTATAGATTCTAGAGCGTGTGAACATTGTTTTTCTTCTGGTTTTTTCTGAGGAATCATCAAGATCTTTATTTTTTTTTATGAGTTATATTCTCGGACTTCCAGTATGGCATCACATCTTGGATTTCTTTATCTCAATTTTCTTATCAACATTATTTTGTAAATTTCCAATCTTGCCTCATCTTTAAAGTGTGTTTTTTGGCTTGTGATAACTATGTCTATTATGGGTGTCTTTCTGGTTCGAACATAGGAATGTGGTGATTTTGGTATCAAGATTTCTCTAATTTTCTTGAAAGGAATTGACATTGGCAAAGGTATAGATAGTGGAAGCTCAAACTCAAATTGTATGATGGTTTTATTTTCTCAAGTTTGATTAACGTCAATGAGTTTGATCAGGATATTTTGTGTTCTTGAGCTAATGCAGTTGTAAAGATCTTTGATTATCATATTAGGAGAATTATAAAAGATTGTATGTTTGAGTTATTTAACAGCATGAAGAAATGAGTATTTTGATATGTTATTATTTGATGGTTGAGGTCGACTCAGTTGTTTTTATTTGAGCAAGCTGGACAGTTGAAAGGTAATTTGAGTTATATGCATTTAAGTTTATCCTCAGGTAAGAAAATAAAATATTATACATTTATGGGTGAATAGACGGACAATTTGAAGGAAGAATTCATATTCTAGAAAGTGTAATACAAAGATATACTTATTAGATTTATTCTAGTCGAATGATGTTGTTACGAGTTACAGTTGTTTCGATTGATAAAGTTATCACATTTGTGAAAGTTTGAATGGTCTGTTGCATGTTAGGAAAGTTGAAAATAGTTGAAGGTGTTATTAACCAAAGCAATGGTTCTGGGTTCTGTTTGAATTGAGTACAGAATTTGTGAATTTTCAGTGATGTATTATCGAACGGATAGGAGTGTGTTTTAATACAAGAATGTAAATTGACAGTTTATGCTTTTAGACGGTTAAAATCTCATTAAAAGAATTGTTTGACGAGTGACTTAGAGTTGGCCGTTAGTAAGTCTTTCTTGAGAAATCGATGACATCATTTTTTCGACGAAAAACGTCATATGTTTCTTGATTCCAAGAGTATAAAGTATATAATGTTACAGAAAAATCTAAAATTAAGAAAACGTTGATGGCTTGAACTATTGAAAGATTTTGAATAGTTAACGATTAACTTTGGGGAAGTAGATATAGTTGTAGATGCTTGAACGGAAAGCCTTTGTTCATTTTGTGAGTGTTAGTTACTTGATTAATCTTATTTAATGGAAGACTGAATTTAGCTAAATTAAAAAGCTAAAGTAATGTTTTCTTTGCAAGATTGAGAACCTCAGTAATGTGATAGTGAGTGGTAACCTAAATGAGTACAGTGTGAGACGACTTTTTATTCTGATTTTTGTTATTATTACTCCGAGATAGAATTTACGCAATGAATTATCTGGAGCTTATGCAGTAAATGTTGTACGAGACTCAGAAGTAGCTCGTTTTTTATTCAGAGGGCATTCGGATCTTTGACGATATGCTCCAACACTGTGTTTCAGAGTTCAAAAGTGATTGGAAAGAGATGTACAAGGTGGAATTGATTTGTGATTTTGAGGAAAATGGTCAAAGTGATTCATGAAAGTTGAAAGCAACTTCAGACTAACATTAGTAGTATACAGATTTAAAAATTTAAGGTATTGAATTCCAGATCGATGATAGAGTGCTTCTGAAAGTGTTGGCCTTGAAGAGGACTCTTTGATGAGGTAGAGGAAACTACGAGAACGTTACCCTAATCTTTTTCTGGTAAGATTTTCGGGGACGAAAATCCCTAAGGGGGAGAGTTGTAGCAGCTCGATTTTGGGTCTAGTCGAAATAGTGGTTTCAGGACCACAAATCTGACGTAGAAAAATTTATTTTTATTATATTTTATGGTCTACAGTTTCATGGAATGATCTCGTGAAAATTTCGTTCAAAAATTTTGACGTTTGGATACTTAATTTAGTCAAAAGAATTAAATTGTAATATTTGCAAATTGTGAGTTCTATAGGTTAAAGGTGTCTAATTGTAATGAAATTTTAAATTGGAGGTCTTTAAATGGTAATTAGACCATTGGTTAAGTTGGTGGACAAAAATGGACATAGCTAGGTATATTTCTAAAGTTTTTTATTAAGGGCATTTTAGTAATTTGGTAATTAAATGAGTTAAAAGGCCAAAATAAAAGCCAATTTTTTTTCCATCTTCCTCCCATGACAGAAATTTACAAAAGGAAACCATGGCTAGGGTTTGTCAAGCTTCCAAGCTCAATTGTAAGTTCGTTCTAGCATTTTTAATGCTCTTTACATTTTTGAAGTCGTTGTAACTCGATCTACCTATTTCTAGCACTAATTTGAGGTATGATTAACTTCTAAGGTTTGACCCATGTTAGACATGTGTGTATTTTGATGTTTAATGATAGAGAATGCATGTTAGTTGTTAGATAAATGACTTTTTCTAAGTGATTTTCGATGAAAATGCCTAAAAGGACCTATTTGAAAAAGTTGTAAAATGGATGTTAAATTGCGAATAAAAGAAAAATGTAGGCTTCTATTCGCATGTATAAGGTTTTTCTAGGCATGAGTATTGAATAAATTAAATACATTTCATTTTATGAGCCTAGAGACTAAATTGTAAAATGTCAAACTTTAGGGGCAAAAATATAAGTTTTTCCATAATGTGATTTTGGGTTGATTTGAATAGTATAATGATTAAATAAGCTAAAAGTGATATTATAGATCAGTAAAAATAAGGTTCAGAATTGGAACGGGGGAAAAAGAAGTATTTGACAGTTAGGCTCTTTTTGCCAATTTTATGCCGAGGTAAGTTCGTATGATTAATAAGCATTAAATTGTATATGTATAAATGCTTAATTGATATAATTGTGGTAAATGCTATATTATTGAAATAAAATGTGAATGCTATTGAGTACGATATTATGGAAATGACCGCTAGAGATTCAATACAACTAAAGTCCCAGTTGAACCTTAGGAGTAGATTGGATACAAATCTCATGACATTAGGGTTACTGAGATTACGTGTAAGACCATAGCTGGGCTGTTGGCATCGATACGAGATTTCATGTAAGACTATATATGGGATATGGCTTTGGTAGGTACTGTGTGTAGGAGATTCTCGAGTATCATTTAGTATTCTAAGTGGTTCGATGGGAAATTTAATGGGTCTGTCAAAGAAGAGAAAGAGCATGTAAGTATTATGAATTGTACAGGTATGTACATAAGTTTATAAGCATTGACTTCTTGATATCGTGAGTTCATGATTTCCATGAGAATGTTTTGTGAAAGCTTTGTGATTATTGGTTTATACTTGTGACGTATGAAATTTATGGTAAATTTGGTTGAGGATTATGTGATTGGCTTCAGGCCAAATTGTGTTATGATATAACGTATTTTATTCACACAAATTGTGATTTATCGGATATGAGAAAAAGGAAAGATCAACATAATTGCCTATTAAAATGACTATGGAGCTATGGGAAGATATGAGCTTTAACAATTGAAAGATGTTAAAGTATATGCTTGAAATGTGAATACTCATAATTAATGTGTATGCTTATTATGAGGTTTGAGTTGATTGGTTGATTGTGTTAATCTGTTGTAATGGAGAGATTATGCTTGTTAGGCTAATGTCAAGACATGTTAAATTATTTTTATAAATTGATAGAGCAAATAATATGACTGAACAAGTTATAACTGTGAGCTTTATAGTAATTTATAATATCTTGTGTTGATAACATTGGACTTGGTGAATGATTAGTAAGAGTTGTTTATTATTTTCATACGAACTTACTAAGCTATAGAGCTTACCCCCTTCCTTTCCCATGTTTTATAGTACCGTCAAGCTAGCTCAGGTTAGAGATCACCGGAGATCCTATCACACTATCAAGCTATCATTTGGGGTATTGATGAATTCAAGTATTTTGAATTAATGGCATGCTTAGGGACTCGGCCTTTTGGTTATATTTGTTGGCTTATAATGGTTCATGATTCATTTTGTATATACCCTTGGAAGTTAGCTATTGTTGGTTATGACTTTATTTATATTAATGCATTTGTGAATGTGGAATCTTCCATAATTTGATGTGGAGAGGTTGATGTTTTAAGTATGATTAATAATGGAATGAGAATGACATGTTCTTATCTTGGTTGTGATTGTTTGGTTGCTTTTACATGCTTGAATTTGTGCCATGTGGTGTTGTGTAGATGTGTGCAAGTGAGGGTGGCAAAATGGCTTGGTAAATAGCCTTGTTTTTTACCACACGGGTAGACACACAGGCATGTGTCTAGGTCGTGTGTTACACACTGTCAGCCCCATGGGCGTGCGTTTTGGCCGTGTGTCCTCTGCACCTAAATTGTTGCAAAACAGAATGCTTAGTATCGTGCACATGGGCATGAGACATGGCCGTGTGTCTCAGCCGTGTGAAGGACACCGCCTCAGGATATGGCCGTGTGCCCTGGTCATGTGATTTTTAATTTGTTATTGGGTGACAAACAGAGAGTTACACGGGTTAGGGACACGGGCTTGTGTGACCACACGGCCTGCCCACACAGGTGTGTGACTACTGTTTTGGAAAAAAATTTCTAAGTGTTATAAAATATTCTAAAGTTCTCGATTTAGTCCTGAATCACTTCCAAAGTATGTTTTGGGTCTCGTAGGCTCGTGTTAGGAACTTTATGCTCGATTTCAAAAAGTTTTAATTTGGACAAAAATTTATGACTCGAAAATGTATGTTTGTTTGTGTTTAAGTCCAGTAATGCCTCGTACCATGTTTTAGCGTCGAATGCGGTGAAGGATGTTACATCAGATACATAGTTTACTGTATCAAGATACATTGGGGTGATAAACAAGGCATGGAAGTGCATACATGAGCACGAAAGTGAAAACAGGGCACCAGAGGCATAACTGGGAACAAATATGCAATCAGGGCATCCTTTTCTACAACACATGCAGGATCCCATGTCATGTAAACAATGATTTATCAATTGGATATCCCTTTTTATTCAACTGAGAATTTTCTCTTTTCATCAAGTATATCAGTATGCATAGACGATCATGCAATATAAATTCAATTCAACACATTTTCATGTTTATTTGGGCATTAGTCCATACAATAAAAATAACATATCACCTAGTTTTCACACAAACTTGTTCATTTCATTTAAAATGTCATAATCCATCAAATTTCCATTAACATCAAATTCAATACAATCATAGCAAGATATATTCCATGTATAACTCATAATAACATGAATAATAGGCTTATTAAATCATGCGAACTTACATCGAATACGGAAACGACAAAGTTACCATTTTAATCCATAACCTTGTATTTTCCCTATTTAAGCCCGAATCTTGATTTCCTTGATCTATCATTTCAAATATAGCCTATTTAGGACTTACATTATTCAAATTGACCCAAAAATCATATTTTTACAAAATTACATTTTTACCCCTAAACTTTGTCAAAATTACACTTTTGCCCCTAGGCTCGTAAAATGATTTTTATTCAATTTTCTCACTCTATAGGCCTAGACAAACTGTTTTTATAACTATAGAAAACTACAATTTTCATCAGAACACCCTTTCATACCATTTTTACAACTTTTACAAAATGGTCCTTTCGAACGTTTTCGTTGAAAATCGCTTAGTAAAAGTCGTTTATTTAATTCCCAACACTCATTTTCTACCATCAAACATAAAAATGCATGCATGTCACACATGGGTCAATTTTTAAACATGAGCCCTAGCTCAAATTAATGGTCGAAATAGATAGATCTTGTTACGAGGATTGAAAAAACGTAAAAATCATTAAAAACAAGGGTAGAATGGACTTACAAGCGAGCTTGGAAGCTTGAAAAACCCGAGCCATTATTTCTCCATGCAAGTTTTGGCCAAGAGGTTGAAGATGGACAAAAATGGGCTTTTAATTTTATTTTTAATTCATTTTAATAACTAAATGACCAAATTGCCCTTAATGAAAAACTTTGGAAACATGCCTAACCATGTCCATTTTTGTCCACCAATTTAACCAATGGTCTAATTACCATATAAGGACCTCCAATATAAAATTTACCATATAAGGACCTCCAATTTAAAATTTCATAACAATTTGACACCTCTAGCATGTAGAACTCAACTTTTACACTTTTTACGATTTAGTCCTTTTGAGTAAATTGAGTGCCCAAACGTCAAAATTTTCAAACGAAATTTTCATGAAATCATTTCGTGAAATTGTAGACCATAAAAATATAATAAAAATAAAATTTTCCTCATCAAATTTGGTGTCCCGAAACCACTGTTCCGACTAGGCCCAAAATCGGGATGTTACATTTCTCCCCCCTTTAGGGATTTTCGTCCCCGAAAATCTTACCAAAAAAGTTGGTTTTGGTTTTTCACTTATTTTCCTCAATCCTATAATCGATGTCAAAGAACTTTCACTCAAGCTGAGCTTTTACTACCTATCTCCTTAAATTCCACATACAAGAATCATGAGTGGTTTTCGCTTTACAACATTTTCATTGAAACTTAATCTCTATCAAATAGTTCATGTATTCAAAATTCTGATCCATACCATCATGTTACATACACATTCATGCTTGAATATTTTTCAAATTCGAATAGTGAAACTAGCCAGTTCATCTCGACTTTCTACTTCCTATAATTCCATACAGCTCGATTATTTACCAATTCAACTCTCGGTTACCTTTAAGTTTCAAAGCCTCTTCTAGCTTTCCCAAGAAATCATGATATGAAACTCAGATCTTAATCCAATTAGTGGAGACTAGAATCTCAAGATGTCCGGTATTTATAAAGACACAAAACTCCTCGAACCTGATGAGCAAAAATTTAGTACAAACCAGCATGATTTAGATATCTCATCAAACATTTAACAATAAGCTACATGACATTTTTCTCTTTCAAAGTCAAGGATGATCCTGATAGGGCTTTGAGGATAATCCTTTCTCATTTTCCATCCTAATATCAATACTGGCATAGATAACTTTAGTAGAACCTGATGCATGGCTTTAACCTCATTAACAATTCAAATATTCTTACACAAGGATCATACAATAACCATCTCATCATCTTTTAATACCCAAGTCATTTACACTATAGCAAACTCAGGTCTTTCTATGACATCAGATACTTTAAGCTATCACTTGTCTTATTGTCTTAAAACACATCACCATTCAAACAACAATACATCACTGAAAATCAGAAAGTCTTTCCTCAACACAGACTCGACCAGTTCAAAGGCTTCAGTTAACAATATTCTCATCTGTCCAAACTTTGCCAATCATGAATTAAGCCATTAATTTCACAAGACGAAAATTTTACCACTTAAGCCTTTGCCAATGTTAAATCCTTATACGAAAATTTAAAGACATCCAAATACTAAGATCACCATATTACCATAATCAAATCAAAAGCATAGTCATGCTTGATATATATATATCACAAACTAGAGATCATATTTTAGATATAAGCCATGCTCGACAAGTTACGAGATAAAGATAACTAGAAACTCAAGATAAAGAAACCCAATATGGAGAAATCTAGAATATAGAAATCCAAATCACGATACTGTCTCGAAAGACCGAGAACAAAATTCATAAGAAAATATGAAAAACCCCAATGGTTCCACAGAGAAAAGAAATCCAGAAAGACATCATTCCAACTCACTGAAAACAAATACGACCAGAACGATATACTTCTCGTGTATATATACATATAATCATACAGAGCAATAATTTGTAGAGACAGAATCATGGCACCATTTACAATGTCACATCAATTCCCAACAGACGGAATGTACAGAAAGAAGATAGAATTATGTAGATCATAACCCAAATCAAATTGACAATGTCTTTTGTCTAACATTAAGATCAAAAAACATTCTCATAATATCAAAAATTCATCAGAAAATAGATAGTCTCAATAACCCTTCCACAGACAATTGATCTCATACTATATTTCAAGAGAGGCAGTCATAATCTGTTCATGGTAATTACCATACATGGACTAGGCCCAAAATCGAGATGTTACACCAAGGACCGTACCCAATAGAGGTTGAATTAAATCTAAAAATGTCTTCTACAGTAGTAGGTCTAAAGAATAGTCACTAAAAATTATATTACGATAATTAAAACTAAATATTAAAGTCATAACATAAAACAAACTACTAAAATGAAGTTGACATATGAAAAACTCTCGAATAACAAGTAGAAGATTAACTCACTTCAGTGGTTGCAATTAACTTCCGATTTTGGGTTTTATTAGTGAATTAGTTATTAACTAACCAATATTACATCTCACCATCTACTAATTAATTAATTAACTGGTACTCACTTATCTCTTGACCTCACTTTCTTGATTGAGATAAATCAGGATTTACTCCACAAACTTATCTGTTAACCTCATTTAACCTAAATTACTTACTAAGGTCGTCAATCTTAAGGTTTAAGCACACATAAATTTATACAAACTAATTCATATGGGAAGCCCTCATTCTTTCATTAATCACTCTCATATCTACTTGTTAATCTCCTTAAAAGACTTAGTGTCTTATCCAACAACCATCTTCCTTAAAATTAAATTAACCATGCAAGAATACAAGTTAAATTTAATAGAGAGAGATATAAATTGGTTCATTTGATAAACTAGATGTGCTCAAATTTGTGAAGTCCTTTAACAGTTCTTAAGATATTATCGTTTGCAAGAGAAATGTGAATGAAAATTAAGAAAATACTAAATAACGAAGACTTGGACTCAAATCGAATCCAAGTAAAAGAATAAGAAATAAAATTATCTTAAAATAAAATAGAACTAATTTAAAATCCTAAAACAGCTTGGCAAAAGCTCCTTAAGCTTAACCTATATTTACAAGCAAATTTAGTAGCCTAATTAAGGTCAAATACAAGCCTTAATCACACTAAATATGAGATGTGTAGACAGAAACACCCTTAATTAATTACTGCCTCCATCATACCTGTGTTGCGACATAGCCTAGTGTGTGTCATGACATCCAACTTTGAATGTTAATTTTGTAATTGGCTCAGTTGTGTTGCAACCTCAGAAGCTTGTACTGCAACTCGATTGTCGTTCTTTATGCTTTTGGACCTAAAAATAGGTGTCTTGCACACTCAATGAATCTCATTAAAACCACTTTAAGGCCGATATTGGCCCAATAAGTCAACTAAATTGAAATATTGCGTAAAAATGCTTATTTTGAAATAATTTAACTCTAATCTAAGAGAACCAAAAATGCAATAAAAGATACTAAAATGGCTAAAAAAAGTTCGTTAAGTGTTGAAAAGTACCTAAATTTCCACTACGATTTGTGGCAGGTCAAATACCCTCACACTTAATTCGTTGCTTGTCCTAAAGCAAACAGAAAAGAAAAGTAAAAAAAGTACTTAATAAAAATAAAATGAAAAGGAAAATACACAACTAAACAAGTACTTGAGCAAGCTTCGTACACGAGGTTGGATCGAAGTGATGAGAATATTTAGTTTGAATTCTACTTATTTAGTTTCTTTTATCCATGCTTTGAACTCTAATACAATATTTATAAGTGCAAGCAATTCACAAGTATTTGTGCCAATATGAGTGAGATTTTCTCAATTTCTCATATTTTCAATTTAATTACTGTGATCCTCTTACTCTCTTTTATTTTTTCCGTTCTATGATTTTATCACACACTTTTTGTTTTAACCCTCACAATGCTTTTGTTTGCACATTCGATTTTATTTGAAGGAACATACTTATAAGGATTTTATACTTATCATATCGTACTATTTCAATCACCATGAATTTAATTACTGAGTATTTGAATTTAAACAACCTAGAATACAATAAACATATATACCTACTCGTATATACCTATGTCATTTGGTACATTTAACTCATTTTTCTTATTTACAGTTTAACAAATTAAACTAACTAACCTAATGCAAATAACCTAAAATCATTTATTCTCAGGCTAAATTTATAGTTTAAGCAAACAACCTATATACATGCTCCTAACCAATCACTTGTATTTCTACAAGCTCAAGCATAGACACAATAAAATAATTAAATAGAAATAAAAATTCAAAATTCAAAATTTTTATATCACCCCCACACTTTATTTAGCACGTTGTCCCTAATGTGCTGAAAATAAAATTAAGGATCGATATTACCCATTTGTCTCGATTACTTTTTGGTCGTCTCGTCCTTTCTGATTACGTTCCAAAAATTTGTGCCATCCAAACTATGGGGTTCCCACACAAAAAAAAACACATTTTTTCATTAATTAAAAAAAAGTAAAAATAAATTCTAAATAAAGCAAACAAAAATCATCCAAGTTTAAAAATTATACATTCCCAAAATAAAAATAAAAATGTTTTAAATTTAATTGGAATTTGACTTCAGCTCTAACTATTCAGCCTACTCTTCTTCAGGATTGTCTTTCTTTTCATTATTGCAAAAGTCTAGTTTCAAACTGTATCTAATTGATGGGAATTTTGGCATCCTAATGTCATGTCTCCGTGCATAATCCTCATAAATTAGTCCTTGATCCAGTCACCAGACCCGAGCCACGGGATGTCACAAGAGTAAACAAAGATCATCGCATACCATTCTAGTTTAAAAATCAGTTGTTCATTTCATAATCCATGTAAAACATGATTAACAAACTAATTCAGGTCCCAATCAAGCTTTCGAAAGTTTTAAAATAAGTTCAAGATTAAATGAGGACTAAATTAAAACTTTTGTAGCAAAATAGGGCAAACATGAAAAACAGGGGTCACACGGCCCTGTGGCCAGGCCGTGTGAAACGTATGCCTATGTGTGCATATGTCACACAATTGTGTAACTAATTATGATCGTGTGATCCAAAAATTACTAAACCTACAGTATCCACACGGGTGTGTGGCCAACACGTGTGAGGCACACACCCGTGTGCTAGGCCATGTGGCACAATTATGTGTCATTTTACAAGTTGGCATGAACCAAACAAGCCTATGCTTCAAGTAATATATAAATGTCCAAATAACTTAAACAAGAATCAATTATTATTCATACAAAATCATGTAACAAACCATTCATATGACCATTTATCCATATCATGCAAGACTTTACCCATTTCTAAGTTTAACAACTTAGACAATCCATACCTATGCAACAATTCACTAACTTCATTATATACTTTTTAACTAACTCAAAACATGCCATATATCCATTTCCTAATCTTCAAACCAATATGCCTCAATGGCACCATTTCACAACAAGATATACAACATTTATAAACATCTCAATTCATTTGACACGAAAACATCACATCCCTAAGTTTCAAGCATACCTAAAGATATATAGTTCAAACACTTATAATGCCAACATAGAACTTACCAATTTCCTATCTTGGAACATGTCAAAACTTACCACATCACAAAACAAACTTGACTAAAAGATCCAAACACTACTATTATCATTTTAGCACGTATGCCTCAATTACTACATCCAAAAATATTTCATGATTCAAGGTTATGCATATATCAACTAAGCATACATACACATTTTATATTAACCAAGCATACCATATAAATTTCAAGATCAAGCTTACATTGGACCATTATTGTAACACCCCTAACCCGTATCCGTCATCGGAACAAGGTTTCGAAGCATTACTAGAACTTTCAAAACATTTTACAAATAATTTGTGTGAGTTACTATTCATTTACCGAGATCATTCAAAACATCCCTTAATTGGACCCTCGAGGCCCATTACGAGCATTAGAGTCGAGTCGAGACTTAATTTGAACCTCTTAGAATTTTTTGCTACATTTCAAAAATTTTCAAAGTTGTAGGGCTCACACGCCCATGTGGTCAGGCCGTGTACTACACACACCCATGTCCCTAACTCGTGTAACCCTCTGACTTTTAAGGCATGAAGAAATTGAAGTCACACGGCCAAGTCACACGCCCGTGTGCTAGGTTGTGTGGTGAATTTAGTTTTCAAAATTTAGGTGCAGTTTTCACACGGTCGTGTAACATGCCTGTGTCCAAGGCCGTGTCAACCACACGGTTGAGACACATGTCTGTGTCTCTGTCCATGTGCCCAAATCTGAGCATTTTTTTTTCAAAATTAAGGTATAGGGGACACACGGCCTAACCACATGCCCATGTTACCAGGCCGTGTGTCACACACGGTCTAGACACACGCCCATGTGGACAAAAAGAAGCCATTTCGAGCTCCATTTCTCACCAAAACTTTCACCCAAGACCTGCACTTGAAACACACAACCAATACCAACCATTTCAAACATTCAATTTAGGAAATTTCCATTATTCAACATAGCTTACCATTACATGCATTTGTGTTTACAATCTTACCTTCAATTAACTAGGCAATAACATCCTTTATTCACATATACTTAACATAACACATGTATATATATCATGATAACCTACTTAGTAATACCAAAATGAACCATTACTAGCCATTCCAATGGCTAGGTTACAAAACATCATTATCAAGCTACTAATGGTCAAGTTATCCTAGACATGCCATTATACCAAAATGATTTTACTAAGTATACCTAGAACGACTAGTTGATAGTGTGATGATGCTCCAGTGATCTCCAACCCTTGCGAGCTTCCAAGCACTATAAAATAGGGGAAAATAAAACGGAGTAAGCATTACTATGCTTAGTAAGTTCGTATAACGGA
Source organism: Gossypium hirsutum (assembly GCF_007990345.1). Taxonomy (NCBI): domain Eukaryota; kingdom Viridiplantae; phylum Streptophyta; class Magnoliopsida; order Malvales; family Malvaceae; genus Gossypium; species Gossypium hirsutum. Next base: position 37,245,326 of record NC_053425.1, on the reverse strand, counting down.
AGCTAAACTTACCAATCTCATTTATTAAATCTAAGCATACAATAACAAGTTTTCCATCCATTTGGCTAATTTGCCTAAACACATGCATCTAATCAAACATGTTAGTCACAAAGTTTACATATACATCAAGTAAGAATAGATGAGCTCTGCAATGCCCCCGTACCTGAGACCGTCACCGGAGTCGAGCACGAGGTGTTAACGGACTTTATTCATTAATTAAACAGCTCAAACAATTTATTTTAGAATTTCAAGACAAGCTGGCTAACTGCGTCACAGTCGCTAAAAAATCCATATCTCGAGTTACGAAACTCAAAATCCAATTCTGTAAATTTTCTTGAAACTAGACTCATATATCTACTTACTAATTATTTTCTATAATTTTTTGTTAGGCCAATTAGTACAGTTTATTAGTTAAAGTTTCCCCTATTCCAGGGTTTGGCTACTCTGACCCCTGTGTATTACGAATCAGATATCTCCCTGTATAGAGTTTCAATGATTATGCTGTTTGTTTCTAATAAAACTATACTCAATAAGGATCTCATAAATGTAAGGTAAAACTCCTAATTGTTTTTTTACAATTTATGGTGAATTTTTAAATTTAGAACAGGGGATTTAGAGATCACTCTGACTCTATTTCACCAAAACTTAAATATCTCATAAAATATAACTCATTTATCTGTTTCGTTTCTTCCATATGAAAATAGACTCATCAAGATTTAATTACATAACTTATTCATCATTTAATTCCATTTATACTATTTTTAGTGATTTTTCAAATTCACATCACTACTGCTGTCTGATTCTGTTTTGTGGCCAATTTTACCTTTCCAAGGATTTTCATGGTTTAGTTAAGACATAAAGCATACATGTTATCATATATAAAATTGATTAGCCATTCCAATAGCTAATCATTCTCAAAAATTTCCATTACATCCATGGGCCATATCGTAAGATTATACACACAAAATGATTGGAATGCTATACATGCCATATTTCCAAAAATTTCAAGTCATTATACCGCGATTGTCCAGTGATAGTGTGAGCGTGCCTCCGACCATCTCGATCTCCAAATTGACTTGTCAAAACTATAAAGAATGAAAAGGAGGGAGTAAGCATAGATGCTTAGTAAGTCCACATGCAAATAACAAATAACTTAACAAAGCAATTATACCAACCAACATTAGCATAATATCACCAAAACATGTATCACATTTCTATTCATCATTCATCATCTTACCATATTATTGCTTTCGTATCAAGTCTCAACCCATGGGTTAAGTACATACCTGTCCAAAGTGTCCATTCCACAATACTTACCAATACGTCACTTGCATCTTGAGTATTCTTCCATTTCACTAGAATTTTACCCGTTGAACACATCGGAATATAACTCGGATACTTGGAAAGTTTTCACATAAGTGCCACATATGTAGCCAAGCTACCATGTAACCCACCCATAAGTAAACTCAGACTCAACTCAACGAAATTGGATGCCTAGTTACATCTTAGGAACTTGAACTCAACTCAACGAGCTCGGATGCCCAAATATCCTAATCTATTTCTAAGGTTCAACGGGACTTTCCTCGTTCATACTTCTTTACCATTCTCCTTGGAATACCAATGACGATACTTCGGTAGTCTTTCATATTTTTTACATAATTCATAAAATTTTTGCATGTTGTCCAACAATGACCACAAAGCATAGAATTGCATGATAACAATCATAATATCATATAAATAGCATTAAATGATTTAAAATAACAGTTATATTACAATATTTACTTATGAACTTACCTCGATACAAAATGAGAATAGTCAAGCCTATTCCTCGTAAACTTTATTTTTCCCCCGATCCCGACTCGAATCTCTTTCCTCTTGATCTATAATACCAAATTAATTTATTTAATACACACATTCATCAAAACAGCCCCTAGTACGAACTTTGGCAAAATTACCATTTTGCCTCTAAACTTTCACATATTTACACTTTTTCCCCAAGGCTCATAAATTAAACCTCATCCTATTCTCTTATGTTTTATGACATGCTGATCATTTTTCCCTTCTATAGCAACATCAAATTCACACTCTAACATGTACTTATAAATATTAGGTATTTTTACCGATTATGTCATTTTACTCGTTTTTACAAAAAATCACTTAGCAAAAGCTGTTTAACACAATCTAAAACATCATATTCTACCATAAAACATCAAAATTCATACATATCATCTATGTGTAAAATTTTAAATATAAACCCTAGCTCAAAATATTGGTAGAAATAGGTAAACCGAGCTACGAGGATTTCAAAAATGTAAAGAGCGTTAAAAACGGGCATAGAAATCACTTACAGTCAAGACTTAAAAGTGTTGAAACCCTAGCTATGGTGGAGAGAAAAATTCAGCAGCAACTTATGGAGAAGATGATCATTTTAGTGTTATTTTTCCCATTTTATTTCATTTAATATCCAAATGACCAAAATACCCTTCCTTACTGAACTTTCAAAAATTCCATCTATGTCCAATTTTTGTCCATAAACTTAAAAATTGGTAAAATTGCTATTTAAGACCTCCTAATTAATATTTCAAAGCAATTTCATACTAGAAACTTCTAGAATGCAAGTTTTACAACTTATTCAATTTAGTCCCTAACTTCAAATTAAGCACTTTATGCATAAAATTTCTTCACGAAATTTTCACACAATCATGCAATCATATCATAGACCTTAAAATAATCATAAAATAATTATTTCTATCTCAGATTTTGTGGTCTCGAAACCACTATTCCGATTAGGCCCTAATTTGGGTTATCACAAGCTCATCATGCAATACACTTTGAAAACATTATCATTTCATCTCATAATTCTCATGCCATGTCTAGAGTTATAATTCTGTTAAATCATTGAAATTACGATGGATGCTTAAGTAGTATACTCAAGGTGTACGATTCCATAATCCGTTAATTCTTATTCGATGATACCTGTAATAGCCCGATTTAGACCCTAGTCAGAATAGTTGTTTTGGGACCACAAATCTGAGTTTGAAAAATATTTTAAAATTATTTTCTATATTTACAGCATGATAGGTGATATGTGGGAAAATTTTATGTGAAAATTTTATCGTTTGTGTGTTCAATTTTATAAAAGGACTTAATAGCGTAAAATGCAAAAGTGACTTGCTATATGTTAAATATGCCTATTTTTTATGGATTATTAATTTTGTGGTCCTTATGATGTTATTAGACCATATTTAGTGGAGTATTACATTAATGGCCTTATGTTATGTGAAAATGTTTTTATTAGGGGTTAAAATTGTTAACATTAATAAAACCAAAATAAAAATTTGGTGTTATCATCATCCATATAGCCAAATATTAAGAGAAAAAGAAGAAGAAAATGAGTTTATGGGGTTCAACCATGCTCAAGCTTGATTAAGGTATGTTTTTAGCTCGATTTTTGATAATTTTTACATTTTTAAGATCGTTGCTTCGAATACTAGCTAGCCCATGCCTCAATTTCTAAAAGTGTTTATGATTTTGAAAGTTTTCATTGATGAGTTCATGTGTTTTTGAATGTTTGATGACGAATTATTAAAGCTTGATGATAGATATCTATATTTTGTAAAGTGATTTTTAGTGAAATTGCATAAAAATGACTAATTTGTGAAAAGTGTAAAATGTGTGGTTAAATTGTGAAATAAATGAAAGATATGGGCTTATAAGAACTAATGGAATATTCGGCCAAGCATGTGTGTAAGGAAATTTGTGAATTTTGTGTATTTATGAAATAGGGGCTAAAATGAATAAATGTGTAACTTTAGGGGCTAAAGTGTAAAAATGCTAAAATATGTGTTTGTGGATGAAATTGAATGTGTTGCTGAATAAAAGGGTTAATTTTGAATGCATTTAGATCAAGAAAAGAGGAAATCGCATTTGGATCAGGGTAAATCAAAAGTTGTCGATTAGTCGTTCCAGTTCGTTCGTCTCCGTACGAGGTAAGTTCATATGCAAATAAATGTTTTTGAATTGATCTATTCATGCTTTTATGATATTGAAATGTAATTAACTGCTATGGAAGATGAATATGTGAAATTGAGAAAACATTGATCGAATTATGGCGTCCGAAAGCCCTGTACGAACCATAGGAATAGTTAGGATACATATGTCATGACATAGGATTTCAATATGTGATTTTGTGTGAGATCACGAATGGGACATTGGCATCGATTTGAGATTTACGTGTGAGACCATGTCTGGGACATTGGCATCAAATATGATTTCGTGTAAAACCACATGTAGGACGTTGTCATCGATTTGAGATTTACGTGTAAGACCATGTCTGGGACATTGGCATCAGATATGATTTCGTGTAAGACCCTGTCTGGGACAGTGGCATCGATAGACCACGTCTAGGACGTTGGCATTGTACGAGTTTCGGTATGGTTTTGGTTGCTTTTTGGTCATGAATTATGCTTTGGATGATGCTTGTTAACATGACCCTTTTAGGGTGGCATGTTGGCATTATAAATGGCCTATTTTTGTCCACACGGGCAGAGACATGAGCCTGTGTCTCATCCGTGTACAACACACAGCTATGTTACATGGTCGTGTGTCCCCTAGGGTACCCTACGATTTAAAGTTAGTATACCTTACAGTTTTGACATGGCCTAGACACACGGGCGTGTCTATTGGTCATGTGTGGCACACGGGATGGCACGTGGGCATGTGGTCAACCGTGTGACTCAAGTCAGTAACCTCCCTAATTTTCCCACGACCATGGCACACAGACGTGTCCTTGGCTTTGGGGTGTAAGTCAGTATGTATGCCCTATTTTCACATAGCCTATGACACGAGCGTGTCTGGTAGCAGTGTAAGGCACACAGCTTATTCACACGAGCATGTGACCCTTATATCTTTGAAAATTTTCCATGTTTCCCAAAGTTTGTGAATGTTATTAGTTTAGTCTTGAACCCCTTTCTAAGCATGTTTTAAGGTCTCATATGACATTACAAGGGACAATGTGATTGATATGAATAGATTTTGATTATAATTGTATGAATTTATGTGAATCATCTGTGATTTACGATAATGCCTCATAACCTTATTCCGACGTCGGATCTGGGTTAGTGGTGTTACATATTACTGGTATCAGAGCTACAGTTTAGTCGATTTCAAGACTAACGTAGCGTGTGAGAGTCTAGCTATGCATGCCATATATATAAACTGTGATAGTGTGATGATTCCTAAACGTTTAAATGTGTTTATCATATAGTGATGAATCCCGATCGAGTTGTAGCCGATGATGTGGAAAGTCATGCATTCGCTCCTGCTCAAGGGGCAGCGCCGGTTAATTCTAGGTCAATTACGAGTAGCCATGAGGGAGAGGCTAAGCAAGCCTTCTTCCAGATGATGAATGAGTGGTTCACTCAATTATTAGAACTAATCCGACTGCTCCACAACCTTTAACCCATCTAATCTTCAACAAGTCCCTGTCATGCCACAAGCTATGAATTTGATACAATTGAGTAAGCCTTCGGTTGATAAAATTAGAAAATATGAGGCTGAAGAGTTTCGTGCCACTACCAATGATAATGCTGAAAGAGCTGAGTTTTGGCTCGAGAAAACAATACGAGTGTTTGATGAAATGTCATGTACTTCTAATGAATGTCTTAAATCTGCGTTTCACTTTTGAGAGATACAACGTACCATTGGTGGAAAACTTTGATATCAGTGGTTCCAAAAGAACGACTCACTTTGGAGTTCTTTTAGACTGAGTTTAGAAAGAAGTACATTAGTCAGAGATTCATAGATCAAAAATGTAAAGAGTTTCTTGAGTTAAAACAGGGTCATATGTCTGTTACAAAATACGAACGAGAATTTGTGAGATTAAGTCAATATACACGAGAATGTGTCTCGACTGAAGTAATTATGTGTAAGAGATTTGAAGACGGTTTGAATGAAGACATCAATTTGTTAGTAGGGATTCTGGAAATAAAAGAGTTTGTTGTGCTTGTTGAACGAGCGTGTAAATTTGAGGAACCAAGGAAAGAGAAAAGAAAAACGAATTTTGAAGCTAGGGATTCGTAAAAAAGATCATCGAATAAGTCATTTCATTCAGCATCAAAGAAATTCTAAGATTATTTTAGCTGTTCAAAGACTACTATAGGTTATTCTAGACATGATCGAGAAGACCACTTGTGAGTTTGAAAGCTACCTCAATAGCTAGTGTTGGTAACATCCGACCGAACCAACCTGAGTGTAAACATTACGGTAAACGACATCTCGACAATTGTAGATTGAATGACCGAGCTTATTTCAAATGTGGATCATTAGATCATTTTATTCGTGAATGCTCTGACTTGGTTGAACAAGAGATGGTGCAGAATACGAGGCTGAGTAACACAGCAGTTCGAGGTAGACCACCTAGAAACACGGGTAATGTGAGTGGCAGCCAGAGGGGAACGTTAGATCTAAGGCTCGCGCACCTGCCAGAGCTTATGTTATTCGCGCTCATGAGGAGGCTTCGTCTCTAGATGTTATTATTGGTACTTTCACTCTCTATGATACTACTGTAGTTGCATTGATAGATCCAGGATCGACTCATTCTTATGTATGTAAAACTTTAGTATCTAGAAAGACTTTGCCTGTAAAGTCTACTGAATTTTTTATTAGAGTATCGAACCCCTTAGGCAGATGTGTCTTGGTTGATAAAGTATGCAAGAATTGTCCGTTGATGATTAAAGATTCCTGCTTTCCATCCGATCTGATATTTTTGCCATTTGACGAATTTGATATAATTCTGGGTATAGATCAGCTAACATTACATGATACAGTTGTGAATTGTAAATGGAAGACTATTGATTTGCGATGCCAGAATGATGAGATTATTCAAATTGAGTCTAATGATCTGAATGGTTTACCGGCAGTGATATATTTGATGTTAGCTCAGAAATATGTGAAAAAGGGTTGTGAAGCTTATTTTGCTTATGTGCTTGATACTAAAGTGATTGAAAAGAAGATTGAATCAGTACAAATTGTGTGCGAGTATTCAGATGTGTTTCTTGAAGAATTATCAAGTTTGCTGCTGATCCGAGAGGTAGAGTTTGATATTGAGTTAGTGTCGGGGATGACTACGATATCGATAGTTCCGTACAGAATTGCAGCAACTAAATTAAAAGAATTTAAAACTCAGTTGCAAGAATTGACAGATAGAGGTTTCGCACGACTGAGTTTTTCTCCCTGGGGTGCACCAGTTTTTTTTGTGAAAAAGAAAGACGGAACTATGAGAATGTGCACAACTATCGACAGCTCAATAAAGTGACTATAAAGAATAAATATCCTCTGCCATGTATAGATGATTTGTTCGATCAGTTGAAAGGGGCTACAGTGTTTTCAAAAATTAATTTGAGATCGGGTTACTATCAGTTATGAGTGGAAGTCTCCGTTGTGCCGAAAACTGCTTTTCAAATGAGGTATGGACATTATGAGTTTTTGGTTATGCCTTTCGGACTAACAAATGCACCTGCTACTTTTATGGATATAATGAATCGGATCTTCAGATGATATTTGGATCGATTTGTAATTGCATTTATAGATGACATTTTGATCTATTCTCGTGATGAATCCGAGCATGCTGAACATTTGAGAGTAGTGCTACAGACTTTACATGATAAGCAGTTGTATGCGAAGTTTAGTAAATGTGAGTTCTAGTTAAGAGAAGTTGGTTTTCTAGGGCATATTGTGTCAGCATCGAGTATTCGAGTAGATCCGAGCAAGATTTCAGCAATATTAGATTGGAAGCCTCCGAGAAATGTATCTGAAGTCCAAAGTTTTCTAAGACTCACTGGTTATTACAGACGGTTTGTAAAGGGTTTTTCTATGATTGCAACCCTGATGACGAGACTGCTTCAGAAAAATGTTAAATTCGAGTGGACAGAAAAGTGCCAAAAAAGTTTTGATCGGTTGAAAGTTTTGTTGACCGAATCTCCGGTGCTAGTCCAACCAGAATAGGGTAAAGAATTTTTCATTTATAGTGATGCATCTTTGAATGGTCTGGGCTGTGTTTTGATGCAAGAAGGCAAAGTCATAGCTTATGCTCGAGACAGTTAAAGCTGCATGAAAAGAACTATCCAACACACGATTTGGAATTGGCAGCTATTGTGTTTGCGTTGAAGATTTCGCACCACTATCTGTTCGGTGAGAAATGTCACATTTATTCCGATTACAAAAGCTTAAAATATTTGATGACTCAAAAAGATCTGAATCTACGATAGCAAAGATGGTTAGAGCTGTTAAAGGATTACGAGCTAGTGATTAACTACCATCCAGGGAAAGCCAATGTTGTGAAGCTCAGAAAGTTGATAATGTATTGTTAGCAAAATGGGACTCAATGTGATTTGATTACTAATTCAGACTTTCGAATTGCTGCTGAGGGTTGTTTGAGGTTCGGAGACTAAATTTGTGTTTCGAGAAATTCAAAGTTAATTCAAATGATTTTAAATGAAGCTCACAGTAGTCAGTTATCTGTACATCCGGGAAGTACGAAAATGTACAACGATTTGAAACAGTTTTACTAGTGGCCTGGTATGAAGCGCGATATCTCTGAATTTGTTTTGAAGTGCTTAATCTACTAGCAAGTCAAAGCTGAGCATCAGGTACCTTCTAGGTTAATACAGTCGATTATGATTCTCGAGTGGAAATGGGACAAAACTACGACAGATTTTGTTTTGGGTTTTCCTCTATCACCGAGTAAGAAAGATACGGTCTGGGTAGTGGTTGATAGACTGACTAAATCTGCCCATTTCATTCCGGTACGCATGGATTATTCGCTCAATAAGCTTGCTGAGTTGTATATCTCCGAGGTTGTGAGATTGCATGGAGTACCTATTTCTATTGTTTCAAATAGAGATCCGAGATTCACATCGCGGTTTTGGAAGAAGTTGTAAGATGCATTAGATATGAAGCTATATTTTAGTACTACTTTTCATCTGCAAAGAGATGGTCAATCCAAGCAGATTATTCAGAGACTCAAGGATATGTTGAGACATTGCATTCTTGAGTTCGAAGGTACATGGGAACGATACTTGCCATTGATTGTTACATATGATAATAGCTTTCAATCAAGGATAAAATATGACACCTTACGAAGATTTGTACGGTCGTAAATGCCAAACACCTTTGTATTGGACTAAGATCATTGAGAATAAGATACACTGGGTTGATTTGATCAAAGTAACTTAATAGAAAGTGAAAGTGATTCGCGATAGTCTGAAAGTAGAGTCAGATCATCAAAAATCATATACAGACTTGAAACGGAAAGATATTGAGCTTCAGATTGGAGAAAAAGTGTTTTGAAAGTATCACCGTGGAAGAAAATACTCCTATTCGATCGTAAAGGCAAAGATTTATTGGGTCGTATAAGATTATTGAGCCTATCAGGTCAGTTGCTTACAGATTGTTGTTGCCATCTAAGCTAGAAAAGATTCATAATGCATTTCATGTATCCATGCTTTGACGTTATTGATCTGATCCTTCGTATGTGATCTCTCCGTTTGAGATTGAAATTAAGTCTGATATGACATATGAAGAGGAACTAATCTGAATTTTAGATCGCGAGGTTAAAGAATTGAGAAATAAGAAAATCTATTTAATGAAAGTCTTATGGAATTGACACGGGATTGAGAAGTTACGTGGGAGCTCGAAGGTGCTATGAGAGAACGTTACCCAAACCTATTTGCTGGTAAGATTTTTGGGGATGAAAATCCCTAAGGGGGAAGAGTTGTAACATCCCAGTTTAGACCCTAGTTAGAACAGTGGTTTCGAGACCACAAATCCGAGTTAAAAAATATTTTAATATTATTTTCTATATTTACAGCATGATATGTGATATGTGTGAAAATTTCGTGTAAAAATTTATCGTTTGTGTGCTCGATTTTATAAAAGGACTTAATCGCGTAAAATGCAAAAGTGACTTGTTATATGTTAAATGTGCCTATTTGTTATGGCTTATTAATTGTGAGGTACTTATAATGTTATTAGACCATAGTTAGTGGAGTATTACACTAATGGCCTTATGTTATGTGAATTATAATGTTTTTATTAAGGGTTAAAATTGTAAAATGGCTATTATGTTAACATTAATAAAACCAAAATAAAATTTGGTGTTCTCATCATCCATATAGCCGAACATTAACAGAAAAATAAGAAGAAAATGAGTTTCTAGGGTTCGGCCATGTTCAAGCTTGATTAAAGTATGTGTTTAGCTCGGTTTTTTATAATTTTTAGGTTTTTGAGATAATTGCTTCAAATACTAGCTAGCCCATGCCTCAATTTCTGAAAGTGTTGATGATTTTGAAAGTTCCCATTGATGAGTTCATGTGCTTTTGAATGTTTGATGATGAATTATTAAAGCTTGATGATAGATATCTATATTTTGTAAAGTGATTTTTAGTAAAATTGCATAAAAAAGACTAATTTGTGAAAAGTGTAAAATGTGTGGTTAAATTGAGAAATAAATGAAAGATATGGGCTTACATGAACTAAGGGAATATTCAGCCAAGCATGTGTATAAGGAAATTTTGTGAATTTTGTGTATTTATGAAATAGGGACTAAAATGAATAAATGTGTAACTTTAAGGGCTAAAGTGAAAAAATGCTCAAATTTGTGTTTGTGGATGAAATTGAATGTGTTGATGAACAAAAGGGTTAATTTTGAATGTATTTAGATCAAGAATAGAGGAAATCGAATTTGGATCAAGGTAAATCAAAAGTTGTCGATTAGTCGTTCTGATCTATTTGTCTCCGTACAAGGTAAGTTCATATGCAAATAAATGTATTTGAATTGATTTATTCATACTTTTATGATATTGAAATGTAATTAATGGCTATGGAAGATGAATATGTGAAATTGAGAAAACATCGATCGAATTATGGTGTACGAAAGCCCTGTATGAACCATAGGAATAGTTAGGATACATATGTCATGACATAGGATTCCAGTATGTGATTTCGTGTAAGACCACGTCTGGGACGTTGGCATCGATTTGAGATTTATGTGTAAGACCATGTCTGGGACATTGTGTGGCAGCCATAATTTGACCCTAGTCGGAAAGTGGTTGCGGGACCACAAAACCGAGTCACAAAATTATTTAAATGCTCTTTTCTATGTTTATTATATGTGAAGTATCATGTGTGAAAGTATCATGTCTTAATTTTGTCATTTGGATGTGAAATTATTAAAAAGGACTTAGGTGTGAAACTTTGAAAATGTGATAGGTTAAATTGTAGTGGTCAAATAATGCATGGTTTAAAAAAATGTGGACTTGCATGTCAAATTCCCCACTTTTGAGACAGTGGCCGGCCATGATGATATTTGATACAAAATATATGTATTTTGTATTAGTATTATAATAACTAAATGGTTTTATAATATAAAATAAAGATAAGTAAAATAGCTAAAGGGTGAAGAAAACAAAGTGCTCATCTTTGCTTCTTCTTAGCTAAATTTAAAGAAAGAAAAGGGAGCTAAGCCATTCGGTCACCTTTAAGCTTGAATTAAGGTAAGTAATTCATGTTAGTTCTTGAAATTTTAGCATATTTTAAGCTAGTTACTAAGTCCCTTACTTAGCCCATGTCAAAATTTTGAATTTTTTGGTGATATGAGCAATCGACCATGGAAGAATTTGAAGGGAATGGTTATTGTCTTTAAGTTTTAATGAGTAATTGTGGATGGGTGAAGTTTGAGCTAGTTAAATGTTCATATAGGTGGATTAGATGATAAGGGGAAATCGGCTTATGTGTATGTGTAGTTGCCGAATGTGAATTTAGATAACATTTGAGTAATGTTTGTGTTTTAAAATGATGGAATGTAGATTTAAGCTTGATAAAATTTTGTTAAGAATGAATGAAAGAAATATGTGTATTCGACTATGGATGATTGGACAATAAATTGGTGTGGATGCTTTGAATGAGATATGCACAATTATAAGTTGAATTTAAGGTTTGTTAAATTTGTCATTATCATTGCCGAATGAGTTTAATGGTTAAAGAAAATTGTTAAGTGCTTAGTTAATGTGCATTCGGTCATTTAGGATGAGTATACATTTGATAATGTTTTGATGCTTTGAAATGGAATTTAATTATTAAATGAGCTCTAAGCTTGTTGAATTTTGAGATGTGGTTGGGAGCAAATTTGACATGAGCATATTTTGCTAATGACATGTTGATAAATGTTGAGTTATGGTACCATGATATTAACTTAGTTATCAAGTTGCCGAATGTGCTTATAAGTAAAGTGAAGTTATGTTATAATTAAGCTAAGTGTGGCTAGTAAATCCTATTTAGTTTTCTTGCAATATTTGACCATAAATATGTTTGAGTGATTTCGATTATAGCTTAATGTTTAGTTAGCATGATTGATGCTTTTAATTATATAGTTGTATAACTAAATTTGTTTTGGTTGAGTGTTATTTTGTTAAAGGATTGCTATTATTAAGCTTAAAGGCATTCAGTCATGAGATGGATTAAGGTGAATAAATGTTTATTTGTTGCTTGAATTAAGCTCAAGAGCAAAAAGAGCCAAATTCGGATAGGGGGAATGCAAAAGTAGTTGATTAATCAACCCATAATTGTTCAATAACATTCAAGGTAAGTTCTTAAGTGTTTAAGCTTGATTCTTTTTATATGCCTAAGAGTTAAATTAATATGGCAAAGAGAATGTTAATTTTATTTAGTTAATGTGCCGAATATGTAATGATTTAAGGCTATAAGCCAATTATGGCTATTATGCTTAAGTTGAATTGGATTTGGAAATTTGATGCACTAAATGAGTGTTACAATGAATAAACTATGTCGTATATGTGCTGGAAGAGATATCACGATTTGTGATTATTGAATATCTAAAGGAAACCATGATGTGTATAAAATTATTATTAGTCATATGTGGTAGCCGAATGTGGCTTGGTACTAAAGTGATTAAATGTGAACTTTGATGAGGTAAATGTTAGTGATCGATGATATAAGTTATACATTATAATATATATTCGGGTTTCATACCTAGCAAGCGTAATGCCGGTGAAATGATATCGGACTTAAAGGTCTAGCAAGCTTTAAGTTGGTGAATATTATCGGGCTCCGAGCCTACCAGGTGTAATGCCGGTGAAATGATATCGGACTTAAAGGTCTAGCAGGCTTATTTCCGGTGATGAAATCAGGTTATTACCTAGCAGGAAAATTGCTGGTGAACTATTAAAAGTGTGGTGCTATAAGACTATGGGCCAATACGATATGTGGATTCGTTCCGTAAAGTAAATTATTCAGGTACGAACAACCTAATTATGTACATGCGAATTAAATGAATTTGATGATTAATGTGAATCGAACATATGAGAAATGGTTTCATGTTTATGTTCAACTATGAGACCTTGTGTTAGATCGGCAATTGAATTTGTGTAATACATTAAGTTGACCAGGTATATGTTATATACCTATATATGTTAGATTGATTGGAATTGAATCATGGATGTGAAATGAGAAGAATATGTGAAGATGTTATATATATCTAAAATAGAATTTATGGTGACCTTGTAATCATAGGTCCATGCTTGTGATGAATAAAAATGTGATGAAATTAAATGGTGATATACATGTTTAAATAATATGAAATGCAAAGAATGTGTGAAAGAGTAAATTTGTAATAAATCTGCTTGGGACAGCAGCAGTAACGTGATTTTTAAAAATCACCATAAATTGTGGGAGTTGAGTTAGAGGCTGAATAAATTATGTAATTAAAGATTAATGAGTTTAGTTTCTTATAAAAGAAACTGTGTAAGCAAAATAATTGCCGATAATGTGATATTTGAAGTGATGTGGGATAGAGTCAAAATGACTTCTAGATCCCCTGTTTTGTTTTTATAAAATCATTATAAATTGTACAAAAATGTTCATAAGATAAAATTTATATGCTTAGACTCCTTAATGAGTCTAGTTTCAGATGAAATAAACGAAAACATATTTTGAATTCTGTACAATGAGAAATTTGATTCGTAGTTAATAGTGGTCAGAATAGTCAAACAGTGAAACAGGGGAAACTTTAAGAAAATCTGGTATTTAATGGCCAAACCAAAAATTCTGAAAATTTTATGGATAGAAGATATATGAATCTATTTTCAAGGAAAATTAACAGCACTTGATTTGGAGTTTTGTAGCTCCAGTTATAAATAATTTAGTAACTGTTGCTCAGGAAGATAGATTGTAGTGAATTTGTGATTATGTTGCAAACATTGATAAAACTTGTTAATGAGTTGCTAATTGTTTTCTTATGAACTTACTAAGCTTTGAAGCTTACTCCCCGTTCTCTTTCCCCATTTCTTATAGGTCTGTACAATAGCTTGAGTTGGAAGGGCAGGAGATAACACCACACTACCGAGTTATCATGTGAGGTGAGAAGGATTGTAAATCATTAAGGTTTAAGGCATGTATAGGGGACTCCATATTTTTTTCTGAGTGTGAGTTTTGTATAATGATAATGTGTAATCATATGATATAATTTCATTGTTTATGAAGTTTTGAATGTATGAATAATTGTATGAGTGTTTAAGACTGTTCAGGGTGGCAAATGGCTTGTCATATAGCTTAGAAGTGTCCACATGGATAGACACACGGGCGCGTGTCTAGGCCGTGTGTGACACACGGTCACACCATACGGGTGTGTTCTCAGGACGTGTGTCCCTTGCAACTTAACCCCCTATTCTGTTTTGGTAACACGGCCGTGTCTAATGTCACTGGGCATGTGACGTAGTTAAATGCTAAATTTCTTAAGTGACTGAAGGGTCTCGGTTTCTCTCTGAACCCACTTATATGTGCGATATGGGCCTGATATGTAAATAAATAAGAAAATTGAAATCAGATGTATTCCGTGAAGGTAATTTTTGAATGCCACAGCCTGAAATAGTGTAAAACTGTTCAGTAGTACTGTGACAACCCTAAATTGACCCTAGTCGGAAAGTGGTTTCGGGACCGCTAAACCGAGTCACCGAAGTATTTGAGTATAATATTTATTGTCTAAAATATGTGAATATGAGTGTGTGAAAGCTTTAAGCTTCGATTTAGTCAATTGCATGTGAATTTAGTTAATAGGACTTATGTGTGACACTTTTGAAATGTGATAGGTTAATCTATAAGGATCTATTAGTGCATGTTATGAAAATAATGGGTTTGCATGTCAAATTTCCACCTATGACAAGTAGTTGCCGACCATGATGGGTTATATACATGCAATATGTATTAATTATTAGTTAGTAGCTTTATATTTTATAACATAAATAAATAAGAAAGGAAAAAGTAATTGAAATAAGGAAATGAAGGGTGATGAAACAAAGCTTGAGTTTCTTTCTTCTTGGCCGAATGTAAAGAGGAAGATGGGAGAAAGGCATTCGGTCATCTTAAGTTAGCATTAAGGTAAGAAGTTATGTTAATTCTTGAAATTTTGGTTAATCTTGAATGAGGTATCAAGTTATTTTAGTAACCCATGTTGAATTTTTGATTGTGGGAATGAGTAGGGCTTTCGGCTATGGTAATTAATAAGGGTGATGGTCATTGTTTTATGATAAATTTAGATGAACAATGGTAGATGAGTGTTTGAACTATACAAATGAGCATATGTGAGCATTGGGTGCTAAGGGAAAAGAATCGGCTACCTTATTATGTACCAAGACCGAATGTGAATTTGATTATGTTTGAGTAATTTATGTACTTAAAATTGATGTAGTATAAGTTACCATGTTCTTGCCGAATATGTAATTGATAAAGGAGGAGTTTGTTATTGAACGCTAGGCTAAGTCCCTAGTGGATGGATGAATTGATAATAATTGTGTATAAAGATTTACTTTACTATGTCTTTGTTAACAAGATGAGAAATGAGTTAAGATGGTCTTAGTGTACCGATTAGGACCTAAGGAGTTGAGCTTATTGATAGTATAGATTTCTAATGCACCTATGGTAATGGCCGAACATGTAGTTGTTTAATGTTTGAACAAGTGCCGTTTAGGTGTTCTAAATTGTCTAAATTAGATGTTAATCATCTAAGGGTTCGGCATTGTGCATTCTTGTTAAGAGTTTGATTTGAAATCATGAGGTTTTGTTGACTTGTGTTTAAATGGCATTCGGACATGGTCTATGAGTGTTTGCAAATCTGGTTTAAGTGCATAGGTGCTAAATACTTTGTATTGGAAATTTTGATGTATAAGTAGTAAATTGATTCAAATGAATTGGTTCTAAAATGTATATGAATGCCGTATGATTGTGTTTGATTGGGGAGTAAATTGTTTGATTTAGCTCAAGATCTTAGAGGATCAAAGTTGGATAAGGGAAAGGAAAAAGTGATTGAATAGCCGTTGAAATCGTTCGACAACATCCGAGGTAAGTTTTCGAGTAATGAAACTTAGTTTATGATTTGATTAAGTCATGACATATAAGCATAACAAATAAACGGTGATATAATGATTCTACTTGAATTGCATATTGAGGTGATTAGTTTATACCTATGACGGGTAATCGAATGTGTATAGAGATCATGTTATAAAGCAAATCAAAATCATGCTCTTTGTATGTGGCTATTGAGCCGAAAATGGTAATGGTTGATAAGCGTCTTGTGTTTCAATTCTAGTTATGATAATGAAATATGGATGTGCCATGATTTATTGGTATATGTGCTTGATTATTCGGATGATATCCGGGCTAAGTCCCGAAGGCATTTGTGCAACTTACTATATCCGGGCTAAGTCCCGAAGGCATTTGTGCGAGTAGTTGCTATACCCCGGCTAAGTCCCGAAGGCATTCATGCTAGTGACTATATCCGGGCTAAGACCCGAAGGCATTTGTGCGAGTTGCTATATCCGGCTAAATCCCGAAGATACTTGGGTTTGGAAGCGAGCGATCTTGCTGTAATAATTTCAATTAATACGCTCATAAAATACAAACGATAAGGTATGTTTCATATATGCATCGGAAAGGTTGATTCCTTTCAAATAGTACTCGCTCAATTGATTAACGAGCTTTCGGCCTCTAGTTAGGTTTGATACCCTATGTATGAATATATTGGTTGAAGCGTGAAGAAATTATGATTTTGAGAATGTGCATATATGAAATTATTCATTTAGTCATATGAACGCTATACTTTAGTCATAAATAATTTCGTTACTCAAAACTTACTAAGCATTAAATGCTTATTCCGTTTCTTTAATTCTCTGTTTTATAGATTTTTGTTCGTCAGCTATCGGACTCGGGATTGTCGAAGTCAAAGTCATCCACACTATCTAAGCCCTTTTGGTACTCTTTTAGTTAAACGTTGATAATGGCATGTATAGGACTAGCCTTTGTTGTTAATCAAGTACCTTTGGTAATGTGTATATATTCGGATAGCCATGCGAAAATGGCTTAAATATTTTGAGCATAGTATTAAAACCATTTTGTATATATATGGTTATTGAGAGGTGTGGAAATGCTTGGCAATGATTACCCATTGGAATGGTTAATCACGATCATATTTGGTGCTATGTATGTCAAATGGCTAGTTGAATCATGGAAACTATGAAATAGGTGAAATTTACCTTAAAATAGATGCTGACAGCAGCAGTGATGTGAGTTTGAAAATTTACTAAAAATAGTAGGAATGTAATTAAATAATGAATAAATTATGTAATCGAACCTTGATGAGTCTATTTTCATATGGAAGAAGCGAAACGACCATAAGAGCCATATTTTATGAGATGTTTAAGTTTTCGTGAAATAGGGCCAGAACGGTTACTGGATCCCCTGTTCTGACTTTGGAAATTTACCATAAATTAACCATGCTTTATATGTACAGATTCCTTTTTGAGTCTAGTTTCATTAGAAACAAACGGCATATGTATTGAAGCCCTGTACAGGGAGATATCTAAGTCATAATGCATGAAGGTCAGAGTAGTCGAACCCTGAAACAAGGGAGACCTTAACTAATAAACTGTACAAATTGGCCCGATCAAAAATTATAGAAAACAATCTGTAGATGGATATATGAGTCTAGTTTCAGGGAAAATTTACGGAATCAGTTTTCGAGTTTTGGAACTTGAGATATGATTTTTAAGGTGATAGTGACGCAGTTAGCCAGCTTGTC
Organism: Gossypium hirsutum; assembly: GCF_007990345.1. NCBI lineage: Eukaryota > Viridiplantae > Streptophyta > Magnoliopsida > Malvales > Malvaceae > Gossypium > Gossypium hirsutum. Next base: position 37,227,181 of record NC_053425.1, on the reverse strand, counting down.
TGGAAATTTTAAAATGAACTGTGTAAATAAATGAATTAAGTTCGTTAACACCTCGTGTTTGACTCCGGCAACGGTCTCGGGTGCTGGGCATTGCAAGTACCTTGAACCCTGTTCCAACGTCGGGGTTGGGTGAGGGGTGTTACACATTGGCATCGTATATGATTTTGTGTAAGACCACATATAACGCCCTAATTTCTCAAATCCCGAAATCCCTGTTAAAATTATTTTTGTGTGTCTGTGGCATGAAAATATGTCTGGCTTGGTGGTTGTTTGTCCTGGGAGTTTCTGGGAAGTCATGGGTTCAAGCCTTGGCTTGAGCAAAATTTTGCTCTTAATTGAATAAATCCTTGTCTGCAGCTAGTGGGCTTTTAAATTAATGTGGGGGTTGCATGGCATAAAAAAGTCTGCTAGTCTAGTGGTAAGTGGCGTGTTAAGATGCTTAAGGGTCTTAAGTTCAAGTCCTCTTATGCACAAAGGTGTTCTATTTTTCTGCTCTTGCAATGTAGTAAGTTGTGGTTGACCGAAACTCTGATGTTGGAGTGGTTGAATGGGGATGAATAGCCGAATTTGAGGAGAGTTTGGTGGGAGTGGATAGGGGAGTTATTGGTTGAAAGATATAGGGAGGTTTTGGATGAGGAAAATTAGGGATTTGGGAAGTGTGGGAGTGTAGTGCCGAATGAGGACTCTCCTCAACCTTTCGGTTTGAGTTAGTGCACCTAGTCATTCGGCCATACACTTAGTGCCGAAAGTGTAATCTAGTACTCTCCATTTGGATAATCATAATTTTTCCTCTGTCTACTTTTCATGCCTTTTTTCTCATTCGGTTATTTTCTTGCTTGGTAGCTGATTATACTGGTGACCACTTGGGCACTCTGCATACTAGCCTATTGTGGTTTTGTCTTCAAGTTTGTGCTTAAGTAATCGACCTTCTTCTTTTTCTTCTCTTAATCTTCTTCACCACTTGCCGAACCTTCATTCTCTCCCTCCCAATCGGTCATCAACTTTCACCTTCTCTTTTGGTCTTTAGCCGAATACTTTCTTCTTCTTATTCTTTTTCTATCTCCTTAACCCTTGCCAAATCTCTGTTAGCTTTTCTTCTTTTGGTTCTAAGCTGACACTGTTCGCTCTTGAAGTCGAATCCCTCTGCATCTTTCTCAACTCCTATCGTGTTTCGGCTTTTGAAGTGGGTTCTTGAGCAATCGATTAGGGGTCCGGGCAAGGTTCTTTCTCCTGTCCATCAATTTATTTATCTCCTTCCCTCTTTGGTTTTGGCCAAAATAATCTTGTTTAATAACTCTCCTTTTTGACATTTCCTTCGAGGGAGCGAGATTGTTGCATCTCGTGCCTCAGAATTAAGGTGTGCTTTGGGGTGTTGGCCGAATACTACTATCCCTCACTTTTAGTCTACAAGTTTGGTAAGTTCGTTACACTTGGTATAATGGATTGCGTGAGGTAATAGTTTAGAAGGGATGTATGGTTGCAGGTAGTCTCTAAGGATTGGAAAAAAAGGGGTTGCTTGCAACAATTTGTGGATCAGTCCAAGCAAGGGATAGGTAAGAATATGGTAAAGTGTTTTGTTCGGGGTTGCTTTAATTCGATTTTAGCCTATTAACCGAACCTTCTACTTGAAACAAATTGGAGTACTTGTGGGCTAGTTGGGTGATTTCGCAATCAGGTGTGTGTACCCACACTGTTATTAATGTAGACCGGCCGGAAAGATGAAAAGCTGAAAAGTGGGTTGTCGCCACCACACGGGCGTGTGGCTGCCAGTGTGGCAGGCCATGGAGTAAACCATGGCCGTGTGGTCGATGAGATGGCCACGAGCGTTTTCATGGACCAAAACGATACTGGGCCATTTTGGGTCGAACTGGGCCGTGTGGGCCATTTTGGGTCGAACTGGGCCGTGTAGGCCCAATGGGCCTGTGGGCCCTACACCGGAAAATCGCTCAAAGGTGTGGCAAATTCTGGGCCAGGTTGTGTAAACCACATGGCTAAGGCCATTTCTAGACTATATGGGCCATACAAGCATGTGGCTCAACATGGGCCCAAAATATGGTTTGTAGGCCCATTATCACTAATTGACTGTTAAGGCTGCACAGGTCGCCCAAGATGACTGTGGACCTTCTGTTGGGCTGATAAGTATACCTTGGCCCTTATTTTGGTAAGATGACTGTTCTACCCCTATGTGATGTATGATTGTTTAAGCATGCCATTTTTCATGTATGTACATTTATATTATGTTGCATTGCATGGGGTGGGATTTATGATTTTGGAGGAAGTTTACTGAAAGGCTATAAGCCTAATCTGGTAGCTTTGCTGCAAATACTATTTTACTGTCGCAACCGACACGACTTGGTGTGTGGGGCTGGTACGGAGATGGTGTGTAGTGGATGGACTGGGTAGGATTCTTTGTTTTCATACTATACTGAAATGGGCTAAGGCCTAGACTGCCACTGTTACTGAAATGGGCTCAAGCCCAGACTGCTACTACTACCGAAAGAGGGGCTAAGGCTCCTAACTGAAACTGAAAGGGCTTAGGCCCAAATTCTGTTTAGTCTAACTGTATGCTTTCATGGGATTTCACACACTGAGTTTCGTAAACTCACTCATATTTTAACTATGCAGGACTCAGAGGTGGCCACTCGACGAAGTTTCTTTAAATGTTATAATTAAGATTTTAATTTGGGTGTTGATTTTGTAATAAGGACCCTTTAATTTTATTTTTATTTTAATTAGGGGATTTAATTACTTGAAATTTTAATCAGGTAGTAGTAGGCCACAGATTTGCAAGAAAAAAATATACACAAATGTTTTTCTGAAAACACCACGTTTATGCAACAGAGTTTGAAAGCTTCCGCAACAAACACTGCTTTAAAATTTAATAACAAACTAATATAATTAATGTTTTACGAAGACAACTTGTGTTTTCACAATGAGCCGGACATCCTAAACTTTGGTTAAGAACCTAAAGGAGTTTTATGTAGAATGAATTTTCACACAATTAGTGTTTTAGAAAAACACTCCAATGTGACATCACAGATTCGGCCATAACGTCTAGGCCAGATTTAGGGTGCTACACCACATCTGAGACGTTGGCATCGATTTGAGATTTACGTGTAAGACCATGTCTAGGACATTGGCATCGTAAATGATTTCGTGTAAGACCCTATCTGGGACAGTGGCATCAATATTTGATAACATGTAAGACCACGTCTGGGACATTAACATTGTACGAGTTTACGAGCTATCCGAGTATCCTTATCAAATCCGAACAGTTCAATGGGCAATATCAAGAATGGAATGAAAATGTGAATGAGTATCCGATTCAGGTACGTATGAAATGTATATGTTATTCAAGAATGAAATATGAGTATGTGTATAAATAATGACATGTAAATTTCATAAGAATGAATGGTGGTTAAATGCAAGTGCATTAAGAACAAGTTAGTTAGATGTGAATTATGAAACTTGTGTATGAAATTTGTTATGGATTCCGTGGATAAATTGGCTTATTTTTATCTTATGTGTTAAGTTTATTTGTATATGGCTTACTAAGCTTTTGAAAGCTTACTTTGTTTGTGTTTTTCATTGTTTTATAGATTATCAAAGCTACCATGAGCTTGGGGATTGTTAAGGATCATTATCACACTATCGAACATTATTTTAATACTTTTGAAGTTGTAAATGTTAATATATGGCATGTATAGGCTAGTGATGTTATGATATGTGTTATGTATATTTATTGCCATGTGATATGGTATGAATATGATTGAGAATATGGAATTGGTTTTGGTATAGACTATATATAGAGTCTTGGGTGAATGGTCATCTTGGTATGATTTGGTAGTTAAAATGGTAAGGTTTTGATATGATTTTGAGTTTTATATAGTGTTTGAGACAAATGGATTGGCATAATTTTAGTTCATAAAATTGGTATGCTTTGATATGAAATTGAATATGAAATTGGTTGGTGATATTGTGGATTGACTTATGCATATTTGGGTATGGTTTTGGTTGCTTTTTGGTCATGAATTATGCTTTGGATGATGCTTGTAAAGATGACCCTTTTAGGGTGGCATGTTGGCCTTATAAATGGCCTATTTTTGTCCACATAGGCAGAGACACGGGCGTGTGTCTCAGTCGTGTGCGACACACGACTATGTTACATGGCCGTGTGTACCCTGGGGTACCCTACGATTTAAAGTTAGTATACCCTACAATTTTGGCACGGCCTAGACACACGGGCGTGTCTATTGGTCGTGTGTGACACATGGGCTTACACATGGGCTTATGGTTGGCCATGTGACTCAAGTCAATAACCTCCCTAATTTTCCCACAGCCCTAGCACACGGGCATGTCCTCAGCCGCGTGGTCAGCCGTGTGACTCAAGTCAGTAACCTCCCTAAGTTTCCTATGGCCATGGCACACAAGCTTGTCCTCGGCCATGTGGTGTAAGTCAGTATGTATGCCTTGTTTTCACACGGCCTATGACACGAGCGTGTTTGGTAGCTATGTGAGGCACACGGGCTGTTCACACAAGCATGTGACCCTTATATCTTTGAAAATTTTCTATGTTTCCCAAAGTTTGTGAATGTTATCGGTTTAGTACCAAATCCCTTTTAAGCACGTTTTAAGGTCTCGTATGACCTTACAAGGGACAATGTGATTGATATGAATAGATTTTGATTAAAATTCTATGAATATATGTGAATTATCTGTGATTTTCGGTTATGCCTCGTAACCTTATTCTAACGTTGGATATGGGCTAGAGGTGTTACAGTACCTATTAGGTTACTTAATTAAGGAACACACTCTCGAGCCACATATCATATAATAGGATTACCAGTCTAGGAAAAATCCTTTATATAACGTATGCTAAAAGAGTTCAATTAGGGTTACCAGTCCAGGCTAAACCCTAATCATAACGTATACTCGAGAGATATTATATCAGGATTACACGTCTGGGCTAAATCCTTTCTATAACAAGGTTAATAGGATTACTCGTCTGAGCTAAATCTTGTCCGTAACAAATGCAGGACCTTATTAGTTTCAGGAAAGCGCATATAATCATCGGAATTCAATATTCAATAGGGACTTAACCCCTTTTCCATCATTTCAAGCATGTATTCAATTTTTCTTTATAGCAATCAAATAATTCACATCAAATGATAATAACATTTCATTCAATCACAACATTCAATAAAACATTTTTACATGCTCAATTAGGTTACATAAACTTACCTCGACACTTGTTCACGTTAGAAGTCTACTAATCCGAAACCTTTTCTTTTCCTTGATCTAACCTTGAATTAGTGTTGTCCGGATCTATATAAATAAATTTAACCATCAACTTCACGCATTTCATATTTAAATTGACTCAACTTATATCTTAGGTAAAATTACCATTTTGCCTTTAACTTTTTCAAAAATTTCTATTTCGTCCCTAGGCTTGGAAAATAAAATTTGTGCAATTTACTCCCTAATCCAAGCCTAACCAAAATCCCATTACAAAATTTACAGCACATATATTCATAAAAATTCAGAATTTTTCTTCAATTTCACAAGTTTACATTTTAGTCCCTGAACCATGTTTCCATCAAAATCACTTTGTAAAAGTTGTTTATCTGTCAACAACCTTTCATTTCATACCATAAATTTCTAACTTTCAGCATATACATCCTTGACCTATTTTCCATACTTTGGTAAATTTTCAAATTAATCCCTCAAATAGAGAGATTAAGCTATCTCGTTTCAAAAATATCAAAATTACTAAAGTTGGGACAAGAAAACTTACCCAATTAAGCCTTGAAAGTTTCCCTTCTCTCTCCTACGGTTTCCATAGAATTTTAGGTTGAAGATGAAAAAAATAAGATGATATTTTCTCTTCATCTTTTAATTAATTAAGTATTTTGCAATTTCCAATTTAGTCCTTGCCCTTTTTTATATATTTCCATGGATGAGTCATAAAAAAATCTACATACTTCTTTAATGGTGTAATTACCATATAAGGACATCTAGATTTGAATTCCATAGCTATTTAATCCTTATAGCTACTAGAATTCAACTTCCATATTTTATGCGATTTAGTCCTTCTCATAATTAAACACTTAACCGGTAAAATTTTTGTATCAACATTTTCACACGACATGCCTATTATAATACAGACCATTTAATAAAATAAAAATAAACCTTATTTTTGGATCGAATTTGTGGTCCCGAAACCATTGTTCCGATTTCACTGAAAAATGGGTTGTTACAATTATAGCCATATTATAAGATTAACCTTTAAAATGATTTCAAGATCTATCGAGATTGAAACTTAATAATGTGAGCTCTAAAGTTAATCTGGCAACCTTGTGCTGTAAAATGTCAACTAAAAGAAACAGGAAACAAAACCGAGTAAGCTTTACGAAAGCTGAGTAACTCCATACAATAACATGTACATTAACTTACCTTATCAACCAAAATACATTTATATAACTATGTTTATGTGTCATTTTCAATCCTGGTATTTCATTTCACAAGAAACAAGTGAGTCTTTCATAGACTCAGGTAACAGGACAATCGATAATACATTTCAATCAAATCAATCCAAGCATTCAAAACATATTCCAGTCATCAAGTTGTCAAGTCATTAACTTCTTTTATTAATCAAGACAGCTAGATGAACAATAGTAAAACAGATTTTGGGTCTAGTTAGAACAATGGTTTTGGGACCACAAATCTGACACAAAAAAAATTATTTTTATTATATTTTATGGTCTACAATTATATGGAATGATCTCATGAAAATTTCGTTCAAAAATTTTGACGTTTGGGCACTCAATTTAGTCAAAAGGACTAAATTGTAATAAGTGCAAAATGAGAGTTCTATGGGTTAAAGGTGTCTAATTGTTATGAAATTTTAAATTGGAGGTCCTTAAATGGTAATTATACCATTGGTTAAGTTGGTGGACAAAATTGATTTATGATATAGGATATTTTATTCACACAAATTGTGATTTATCAGATATGAGAAAAGGAAAGATCGACATAATTGCCTATTAAAATGACTATAGAGCTCTGTGAAGATATGAGCTTTAACAATTGAAAGATGTTAAAATATATGCTTGAAATGTGAATACTCGTAATTAATGTGTATGCTTATTATGAGGTTCGAGATGATTGGTTGATTGTGGTAATCTATTGTAATGGAGAGATTATGGTTGTTAGGCTAATGTCAAGACATGTTAAATCATGTTTGTAAATTGATAGAGCAAATAATATGACTAAACAAGTTATAACTGTGAGCTTTATAGTAATTTATAATATCTTGTGTTGATAACATTGGACTTGGTGAATGATTAGTAAGAGCTGCTTATTATTTTCGTACGGACTTACTAAGCTATATACTTACCCCCTTCCTTTCCCATGTTTTATAGTGCCGTCAAGCTAGCTCGAGTTGGAGATAGTTGGAGATCCTATCACATTATCAAGCTATCATTTTGGGTATTGATGAATTCAAGTATTTTGAGTTAATGGCATGTATAGGGACTTGTTCTTTTGGTTATATGTACTGGCTTATAATGGTTCATGGTTCATTTTGTATATAGCCTTGGAAGTAAGCTAATGTTGGTTATGAGTGTATTTATATTAATGTCATTTGTGAATGTGGAATCTTGCATAATTTGATGTGGAGAGGTTGATATTGTAAGTATGATTAATAATGGAATGATTATGACATGTTATTGTCTTGGCTGTAAATGTTTGATTGCTCTTACATGCTTGAATTTGTGTCATGTGGTGTTGTGTAAATGTGTGCAAGTGAGGGTGGAAAAATGGCTTGGTAAATAGCCTTGTTTTTTTCCACACGGGTAGACACATAGGCGTGCGTCTAGGTCATGTGTGACACACTATGAGCCCCATGGGTGTGCGATCTAGCCGTGTGTCCCTGCACCTAAATTGTTGCAAAAAAAATGCTCAGTATCGTGCATATGGGCATGAGACACGACCGTGTGTGTCATTCGTGTGAAGGACACCACCCCGGGACATGGGTGTGTGCCCAGGCCGTATGATTTCAATTTGTTCTTGGGTGACAAACAGAGAGTTACACAGGTTCAGGACACAAGCATGTGTGACCACACGGCCTGCCCACACCGGAGTGTCCTAGGCCACACGGGCGTGTGACTCTTGTTTAGGGAAAAAAATTTTAAGTGTTGTAAAATTTTCTAAAGTTCTCTATTTAGTCCCGAATAACTTCCAAAGCATGTTTTGTGTAACACCCCTATCCCGTATCCGTCGCCGGAATGGTAAAGGGGCATTACCGGACTTGAAACTCATATCAGAACAGTAAATTTTTTTTTGATTTTCTTGAAGTAAAGATCATTCAATTGGATAATTGCTAGACACAACCAGGGATAAAATTAAAAAAAAAACTTATAAAAGTAAACATTCATAAGATGTCATATTCGCATAGCTTATATACATTAACCAAAATATCCTCCCACTATTAGTCTCTTCTATACATGCCATAAGATAATCCAAAACATAGCAGTACCAAACAGTGGATAGTGATAGTGTGACTAGTTGCTGACGATCCCCGAGCCTGTAGCTTCCAAATGAGATCTATAAAATAGAGGAAACAAAGTAAACGGAGTAAGCATTACAATGCTTAGTAAGTTTTAAGCAGTGTCAACAGATAACAATCAAATTATAACATAGTTGCTCGTATTTTTATTTCACTCTTCCTTCGGGCATACAATCCCTTTACCGAATATGCACATCTCATCCTATATAATAGGTAGATAAATTCTCACTTGATAGTGATCTCTTATAAACATACGTACATTACATATTCTCACCTAACTTTCCACATTGACCAAATGCACAATAATCATAGAACAGTCTTATTGCTTTACTCACATGTACATCACATAACGACCTTGTGATTTAGTCCAAATCAAGCTTAAATATAATCTCAAAATACATACCTGACCAACTTAACGCATTGAACGTATTTATTACCAACTATTACTGTGAAGTCGTATAATCTTATGCTTTACTCGAATCTTCAGCGAAACCTTTAGCTCGAATAGTCCCCACTCGTAGTTAGCGGGTCTCACCCGGACAAAATCTCCACACGTAGTCATCGGGTCTTACCCGGACATAATCTCCACACGTAGTCATCGGGTCTTACCCGGAATATATTTCCAAGTTTCATGTACATTTAATCACATGTTACAACATTCACATCAACTGTCATATTTGTAATTCACTTGCCTCACCAAATATCTAATAATACACACCTTTCACATTTGGTCATTCGGCCACAATATACACACATCTCCTACATATTTCACATTAGCCATTCGGCTTTACCAAATATGCATATCTCATACATATTTCACACTAGCCATTCGGCTTTACCACATATACATATCTCATACATATTTCACCTTAGCCATACGGCTTTACCACATATATATATTTGTCTTGTACATCAATTTCAGCAATAGCTTATAAGCAACTCAAATAGTTTCATCAATGTTTACAACAAAATCACATATTCACTACAAGCTATTTTTCCTGAGCAATAGTCACTAAATTATTTATAACTGGAGCTACAAAACTCAAAATCAATTTCTGTTAATTTTCCCTGAATATAGACTCATATATCTTCCATCCATAAAATTTTCAGAATTTTAGGTTTGGCCAATCAATACCAGATTTTTCTTAAAGTTTTCCCCTGTTTCACTGTTTGACTAATCTGACCAGTCTTCACTACGAATCAAATTTCTCATTGTACAGAATTCAAAATATGTTCTATTTGATTTCATTTTAAACTAGACTCATTAAGGAGTCTAAGCATATAAATTTTATCTTGTAACCATTTTTGTACAAATTATAGTGATTTTCTAAAAACAGGACAGGGGATTTCGGAGTCATTCTGACACTGTCTCACACAACTTTAAATATCTCTTTATAGGAACTTTCTTTGCTTACACGGTCTCTTTTATAAGAAACTAGACTAATTAAGCTTTGAGTACATATTTTATTCAGCCTATAATTCCACACCAAAAATTTATAGTGATTTTCTAAAATCACGTTACGGCTGCTGTCCTAAGAAAATTATTACAATTTGCTCTTAAATTTCCAAGTCCAAACACTTATGAACTTACCATTTGAGTTTAAGACATATCATGGCCACATCATATCTTATTAAATCAACTCATTATGTCCTATTATGATTGAATTTACTCAACGTTTAATCGCTTAAAACTTACCTCGGAAGTGGTCGACGACTAGATATCCACGGCTATTCGTTTACTTTCTCTTTTCCCCTATCCGACTTTGATCCTCTTTGCTCTTAAGCTTAAGTAAAACAATAGATTTGCTTAAGTACTTAACTAATATTATTCACTTAACAATCACATTTGGCAATCACATATCATTTAATCTACATCTAAAACAATAGATTTCAATATGTATCATATTTAATAAAACATGCCATGATTCGATTTCATGCTTATTTAATTTATATCTAATTCACATTCTAAATAAAAGTTTATCAAGCTTCCATCTTCATTTAACTATGTACCATTTAGAACTATCAATACTTTACACCCTTTAACAAATTATAATCAATTGCCAAATGCATCTTTTACAATTTAAACCACACAACTCAAATTCTTACAATTTAAGCTTAGAAATTTCTATTCATGTAAATTTTAGCAACATGGAGTCCATTAAACACTCCAAAATTCCATTTGAACAACAATTGTTCAACCTTCTAGCATAATTTCAATCTGGACAGCAAGTATTATTTAAAATTCAGGCTGTTTTATTAGACCATCCGAATAGCTTAATTAACACCAATTTATAGCCCCTTGAACAATGAATTAAACCCATTCGATTAGCAACAAAAACTAATATTTAACAACCATTGTTTTCTTTTATTTCAAACATGCAGCAGACCAATTCCTCCACATATTACAGCACATTCAAATCAGCATTTACATGCTGGAACAATTTGTTTTCAAGCTGGAGTTTCCAGCAGTCATTTATGCATTTAATTGTCACATTGTTACGTCACTACTAACAACTGAAACTTAGTAAGAATAACATAATATTTTAGCTATTAGACTCAATTTATCAACCCCTAATCGGCATGAAAATAGAACCATTAATTTGTTCAAATTTTGGACAGCATAACGAAGGCACAAAATTGGGCAGTAGTAATTTTTACAACTAATCAAAGAGCTTTTCTTTTCTACAACCCGCATCCATGCCTTCCAACCACAATCCATCATCATTTTTCTTTACAACAAAGTTAAAGATAGAGGGGAGCTTAGAAAACTTACCAACTTAGGATACAACTCTCAAACAAGCTAAATCCTTATTTTCCTTCAACATGCAAACTGTCTCTATTTTTCTTTTTGTTGCAGCCCTCTTCCTCTTCTTCGATGGATTACCGAGTTACTTGAAATTTCAGCTACCTAACTAGCTAAAATCATAGTTTTTCCTCCTTCTAGCCATCTTCTAAGCCAAAAATTAAAGCAACCAAACTTTCTTCTTCCTCCCTCAAGTCACGGCAATGGAGGAGCAACCTAGCTAATTTTTTGTTTCTCCCCTACTAACCACTATTATTTTATTACCCATGTTCTTTATTTTATTATTTCTAACATAAAACACTAACATAAAATGTTTATAATACATTTCATCCCATAGCATGGCCGGCCACTACTTGTCATAGGTGGAAATTTGACATGCAAACTCATTATTTTCATAACATGCACTAATAGATCCTTATAGATTAACCCATCACATTTCAAAGTGTCACACATAAGTCCTATTAATAAAATTCACTTTCAATTAACAAAATTCAAACATGAAAATTTCACACATGCATATATACATATAATAAGCATCAAGTATAACGGTTAATTATTTTTATGACTCGGTTTTGTGGTCCCGAAACCACTTTCCGACTAGGGTCACATTAGGGGTGTCACATTTTGGGCCTCGTAGGTTTGTGTTAGGGACTATATGCTCGATTTCAAAAAGTTTTAATTAGGACGAAAATTTATGACTCGGAAATGTATGTTTGCTTGTGTTTAAGTCCTGTAATGCCTTGTACCCTGTCTGAGCGTCGAATGCGGGTAAGAGGTGTTACATTTAGTGTAATTAGAGCTATGGTTTAGTCGATTCTCAGGCTAACCTAGCATGTGTAAGAGTCTAGCTATAAATGCCATATATGTAACACCCCTTACCCGTATCTGAAGCCGTGATAGGGTTCGAGGCGTTACCGGACTTAAACATTCACAAACATGTAAAATCGGGCCATAAAATTTTCATCCAAATTAATCCTTTTCAAACACATGTAAATCGTCCCTTATATAGGCCTTTGAGGCCTAAAACATACATCGGGGTGGTTCGGGACTAAACCGAGAACTTTGGAAAGCTGTGGGAAAACTTAGAGAAATTTTCATGAAACAGGGTTACACGGACACGCCTGTGTCCTTAGGCCGTGTAACTCTCTATTTATGACGTCAGCGAAACAAATTGAACCACTCGGCCAGATCACACACCCATGTGCTAGGTCGTGTCCTCCACACAGTTGAGACACATGGCAGTGTCTTTGCCCGTGTGGCTAGCACTTAGGCTATTTTCCAAGCCCTTTTTGTTACCATTAATACCTCACTTACTTAAATACATTATAGACACAAACAATGTAGCATCAAGTAAATGATTAAACATCTTCCATTAAGACTCAATCGTAATATTCATATATCATTATACATGTGTATTGCTTACTCATTTTATACCAAGTCTAAACACACCAATTCATAATCAATTGAACATGTCATTTTGATTATTACTTATACATTTATACCATACTTGCCTAAGTCATTCCACACCAATTTCATGTTCAAGCATTATTACTTGGACATAAGACATTCATCAAGCATACATATCGTAATACTAACCATTCATATCAAACAAATATCATCTAATGACCATATCACAAGGCATCAATACATAACTTGGATAAATAGGCTTACAAGCCATTACCATTATAAGCCACATCTCATGGCTATATGCAATGTACTAATATAAGCCAACATCTAGGCCAAATCATATGAACACATATCAATAATTAAATCCCTATACATGCCACTCACTTGAAGACATTAAGATTCATCAATACTCTAAAGAAGGTAGCTTGATAGTGTGAGGTTGCCTCCGACGATCTCCAACCCCGAGAAAATCTGTCAATACTAAAGAAATAGAAAGGATGGAGTAAGCTTAAAGCTTATTAAGTCCATATGAAAATAATAAGCAAATTATCAGCATAATTCCATGGAAATATAATCATAATTACACTTTTTCTTATTTTCTGGTCATGCTATTTTCTCGAGACATAGTTACTAATTTATTTATATCTGGAGCTACGAAACTCCAAATTAAGATATTTAAATTTTATCTGAAACTAGACTTATATATATTCTTACCATAAAATTTTTGAAATTTTTGGTCAAGCCAATAAGTACAATTTATTCTTTAAAGTTACCCCTACTCTGCTATTTGATAGCTTCGACCTTTCTTTACTAAAAATTTATTATCTCGTAGTACGAGTTTCAATTAATGTTCACATATATTTATATTGAAAATAAACTCATTAAAGATTTACTCATATAAATCCTAGCCCATGATAATTTTTGTACAATTTTTAGAAATTTTTCAAATTCGAGATAGGGGAGCCCGAGATCACTCTGACTCTGTCTCACAAAAGTTAAAACATCTCATAATATGAAACTCTTTTTCTTACACATTTCTTTTATATGAAACTAGATTCAATAAGATTTAATATCATATCTTATTCAGTCTCTAATTCAATTTCCACAAAATTTGGTGGATTTTCAAAGTCACACAACTACTAATGTCCAACACTGTCTTAGTACAATATAATGGTAACTATCATAAGTTCATTTTCAACTAATCATGAACTTACCATTTCATGGATTTCATGTTCAATTTCATGAAGACATAATAACATAACCATAAATATTATTCATCATTCATACCCCTTTTGGCTTACTTATCATATACACATATATACTTGCTCGTCATAAATCGATCTTTACCAAGACATTATTCATAAGTTTAGCATACGTACCTGTATTCATCGTACTGTATCATATAACCATACCTCTTTAACATGCCCTCCTCGGGACTTTCATCACATTCATTACATTACCCGTTGAACACTAGGAATACTATTGGATATGCAGAAACTTGCACCTATGTGCCACATATACATACGTAGCCAAAGCTACCTCATAACATGTATACATCCATAATGAACTTGGACCTCTCAACGAGCTCAGATGTTACATGAATCGCATCCATTATGAACTCGAACCTCTGAACAAGCTCAGATGCTCACATCCATAATGAACTCGGACCACTCAACAAGCTTGGATACTACATATATCACGAACTTGGACCACTCAACAAGTTTGGATTCTCACATATATCACGAACTCAGACCGCTCAACGAGCTCGGATTTCTAAATTCCTAGTGACATGTCACTTGTATCCTAACTATTCCTAAGGTTCAAACGGGGTTTTTCTCATTGCACATAGGATCTCTATCATACTTGCTCTAAACGTCGTGGATAACGACCATAATATCATTCATGCTTACAAATTCACCATTCTCATATTCATGAAATAAACATGGCATTGCTCATAATTACATTTAGGCATTTGTCACAAAATACAATCATCATATCAACTATATAAATATTCACCACATAATGTTAACACATCAATTTAAGTTCAAGCATAAACAATGATATCGTTGTATTATTATTGACATACGAACTTACCTCAAATGTGAGCACGGCTATATATTCTGATTTAGTCCATAATCTCATTCATTTCCAATCTATGCCCGAATCTCATTTTCCTTGATCTATAATATCATATTTAGCTTACTAATTAGTCACATTATTCATATGGGTCCAAAAATCATATTTTTACAAATTTTCATTTTGACCCCTAAACATTCACATATTTTCACTTTTGCCCCAAGGCTCGTAAAATGATTTTTATTCAATTTCCTTCTATTTTAAGTCTAGCCGAATCATTTTCATTGCTATAGAAAACCACAATTCTCATCAAAACACACTTTTATACCATTTTTACAACTTTTACAAAATGGTCATTTCGGACATTTTCATCGAAAATCGCTTAGTAAAAGTCATTTATTTAACACCCAACACTCATTTTCTACCATTAGACATCAAAATGCATGCATGTCACACATTGGTCAATTTTTTAAAAATGAACCCTAGCTCAAATTAATGGTAGAAATAGATAAATCTTGTTACGGGGATTGCAAAAACGTAAAAATCATTAAAAATGGGGCTAGAACAGACTTAAAATTGAGATTGGAAGCTTGAAAGACCCTAGCCATGGTTTCTCCATGCATGTTTCAGCCAAGAGGTTGAAGGACAAAAATTCTCTTTTAATTTTTTTTAATTCATTTTAATAACTAAATGGCCAAAATGCCCTTAATGAAAAACTTTAGAAACATGCCTAACCATGTCCATTTTTGTCCAAAAACTTAACCAATGGTCTAATTACCATATAAGGACCTCCAATTTAAAATTTCATAAAAATTGGACACCTCAAGCATGTAGAACTCAACTTCTGTACTTTATACGATTTAGTCCTTAAAGTCCAACCGAACACCTTAGACATAAAATTTCTTCATGAATTTTTTACACAAGCATATAAACATGTCATAAGCCTTATAATAATCATAAAATAATTATTTCTAATTCAGATTTGTGGTCTCAAAACCATTGTTCCTACTAGCCCTAATTCGGGATGTTACAATATATAACCTGTGATAGTGTGATATCTCCTGACTCTGATGAAATTTTTTTATTGAGACAGAGATGCTTTCCAGCTAAGCTACTTTCAGAAACCCAAAAAGTGATACTAAGATATTTGAAAATGTCTTTATGATGAGTCAAAACTTAGAAAGGTATGAATAAGAGTTCATGAAATGCATGTGAAGATGTGTAAAATGAAATAACAATAAGTTAAGAAGTATGGGTAAAAATGACATTTTTCTGGTTGAATGTTGTATTTCGATAGATTATGGTGATTTTATGAAACAGATAAAATGTTATAAATGTTATGGATTGGATTTAGCCCAGACTAGGTAATCCAGGTCAAACTCTTTAGAGCATATGACATAAAAAGGATTTAGCCTGGACTCGTAATTCTATTATATCATATGTGACTCAAGAGTGTGCTCTATGGATATGTGCCAAAAGGGCTCTTTTGAATATGAATTGACGGATTGTTGCCATGTGTACCTCGAGTATACTACCCGAATATCCATCAAAATTACAATAGTTCAATGGGAGTTATTCTTGAAATATGGAAAAGTGACACAAAATGAAAGTTTATATTGTGATAATCATCCATGTTTATTTGGCATTCATATGATGTTATCTGCCTAACTTGTTTGATTAAGTGAATACAATAAGTAAACTTACTCAAAATTTATGGAACATATATATATGTGCATTTGTTTGAATAAGATAATCGAAAAGTTTGTGTAGCTTAAGTATGTTTGTTAATTTGCCTGAAATGAATGATATGTGATGATATTATGATGACGGATGTTAAGTTACATGTGTGTATATATGAGAGTTGAGTTAGAGACTTTACAACCTCCACCGCCTTACCAATGTGGTATTTTATAACAAAATTTCAGGAGATTTATGTTGAATGAGCTCACAAGTGAGAGACTAAAGATTTCAGTAGCGATGTAATGCCCTAAAATTTGGGCCTAGAAGTATTAGGTTTTGAGCAGGGGTACAGTTTGGAGGTTGCACATAAATATTTTATTGTGCAAGGAAGTGACACAATTGAGTGTTTGGCTTAGTGGTTGTGTGCTCTGGAAATGTCTGGGAAGTCATGGGTTCAAGCCTTGGCTTTCACAAAATTTTGGTTTTTGAGGATAAAACCTCTATCTTTGGTCAGTAGGGTTATAAGTAAAATTTGTTAAAAACATGACAGAATGAGCCTGCTGGTCTAGTAGATATTGGCGTGTGGGGTGTGCTAGTGGTCTGAGGTTCGAATCCCTGCCTGTGCAAATGGAGATTATTTTTATTGATGGCCATGGGAGGTAGTAGAGTTTGACCGAAACACTACAGAGTAGAGTGGAGTTTGAATTGGTCATGAAGGGACTGTAAGAGGGAGTTGATGAGAGATATTAGGAGGAAATCAAGGGAAGTGGGGTGAGAGGGAATAGAGTACCGAATTTGATCAAGGAATGCTCAGGAATTTCAGTTTGAAGGAGTGAGTTTGGTTATTCTATTTCGATTTTGTGAGCATTTTTAAGTATTTCCTGTTGTTCTCTAGAGGTCGATTGGTACCTAAGGTTCTTTCTGGTATCTCTTTTTCTACATTACATGATTTTGTTCTCTTTCTTTTTCATTTACACTTTCAGTTTTGTCAAGTTGTTCTTATGGTTTTATTTCTTGTTTGATTACTCCATCTTTCCTCCCCTCAATCGGTGGTGGCTTCTTGGTCGAATATCTTGTATTCTTCCCTCTCCCTCTCCATGGGTCCTTTCTAGACCGAATCTTCCTTCACACCCTCACCCATATCAGTTTCTCCTTAACGAAAAACTGCTATTTCTTCCACTTCACTGTGCCAAATCTTTACTGCTCTCTGTAGGTTTTGGTGGTACTACCAATTCTCCGGTTACTCTTTCTCTCTTTTTCTTTCTATCATACTAATAGTTTTCTTTTAACATCTCCTCTTGCCACCATTAATTGCTAGGGTGTGTTGTACCGAGCTTTTTTCTTTTAAAGGAAAGTAATAGACTGATTGTTCCTTTCCCCTACGCATGGGTTGCAGTTCGGTAAGCGATCTTTCGTTGGTTCAATCTGATCGTGGAAATATATATTAATCGGTTTCGATTGGATTGTAGGTTATCTTTAAGGAACAAGCGATTAGTCTCTAACAACAGGATAGGTGTACAAACCCCAATCGATTGAGATAGGCAAATGAGAAGATACCATTTTGTTAAGTGATATGGAAAGGGATTACTAATCCTATTGGTAATAAGATTAATGGTGCTCTGTGTTTGACTATAGGTTGGTGTTCGTTGGCTTCTGCGTCTTTTTGCAATCAGGTGTGTAATGACTGTCTTAACCGTAAATTGGCAAAAGCCGAAAAATAGGATCGTTGATGCCTTATGGGCGTGCGATTGCTCGTGTGGTAACCCCAAATGCATAAACGTGGGTACTGGATTACGAGAGGCCACCATGGGCGATATCATGGGCTTAGACCGTTTTGGGCCATGTATGACCGAACTACCCCTATAGGGTAAAATGACCGAGATACCCCCATAGGGTAAAATGACCGAAATACCCCCATAGGGTAAAGTGATCAAGATACCCCTATAAGGTAAAATGACTGTAATACACCTGTACGGTAAAATGACTATAATATCCCTATAAGGAAAAATGATTGACTTGCCCTATGATGTGTATTACTGTATTTGAGCATGCCACGTTATATGTATGTTGCATCCATGTAAGATATTATGATACGATGCATGACATGTTGCATGGGGTTGGGATTGTTATTTTGGAGGAAGTGTACTGTACTGATATGGTCGCATGGGTCGCCAAAGATGATTATGGACCTACCGATGGCTATAAGCCATTCATATTACTGGCAGTTCTGCTGCAAATATTGTTTTAGTGCCGCAACCGGTACGACTTGGTGTGTAGGGTTGGGTGGGTCAATTTTATCCCCACATGATGTGTAGGGCTGGTACGGATATGGTGTGTAATGGATGGATTGGGTAGGATTTTCTGATTGTATACTGCACTAATTCTATAACGGGCTTAGGCCCCACTAATACTGTTACTGGAATGGGCTCAGGCCCACACTGATTCTGATTCTGAAATGGGCTAAGGCCCTAACTGAAATTGAAAGGGCTTAGGCCCAAATTATGTTTACTCTGATTGTTTGCTTATATGGGATTACACACTGAGTTTTCATAAACTCACCCATCTATTTTATCTGTACAGATAATCCCAATCTTAGGCGGATCGGTGCTGCGAGGGACTCAAAGGTGGCCACACAACTGCCCACGCTTTCAATCTTGATTTTCAATTTATAAGTAGTTTTAATTGGGTAGTTTTATGTAATAAGGCCTGTAAGGTTTTAACTTTTAATTTGGGATTTTTACTTGCTTTGATATAAACTGCTAGTTGTAGGAGGAAGACGTGTTTTCAAAAGATAACAGTTTTTCAAAAACACCACGTCTTCTTAATATAATTTTAAAGCTTCCGCAAGAAACATAGTTTTAAAGTGTAATAAAAATCTAATTTGATTTACAAATTTTCGTTAATGATATAATAAGGTTTTAATAAATAACGGGCTTTCCAATGAAATTATGGTTTTCGAAAAACACTTCAATGTGACACCGCCAGATTCGGCCATAAAGTCTAGGCCGGGTTTAGGGTGTTACAAGCAGAATAACTAATAATGTGGTTAGAGTTGAGAATAGTTTGACAAGTGAATACAGTTTTGAAAAAGATTCTAGGCTATTCTAAAGATCATTCGAATTTTGCAATGTCATGGTTGAAGAAAAAGTTAATATCGGCTAATCGACTTATTCAGGTATGATGTCTAAAGTATGTATTTGCTGGAATTTCTTCTGGATTGATTTTCATTAGTGAATGGAATAATACGGGATTAGTGATGACAGAATTAGTCAGAGAAATGATATTTGAGTCGAAAAGATGTCTGAGTGTAGCAGTTGTAATTGAATAGATTATGATGATCTCTCCTGGGTATTTTATGTATTCATTTAGCCTCGGAGATATATGTGATTGTTCGTTTTCTGATGAAATTCTTATCGTATGAGAATGCTAGCTAATTATAATGTTAGATTAAAGCACTGTTGGTTTGGTTGGTTCAAGATCAGCATATCTTATCTCTCTCTTTGGGGTTCTATTCTATTATGTTTGGAATAAAAGTTTATGGTGAAAATTTATGTGAAGTTATTCTTCTGTTTCTACTAGATGTTGTTTTGTTTTATGTATATATATGGAAAATATATTATCTCTGTTACAATGGATTCCAGAGCGTGTAAACATTGTTTTTCTTCTGGTTTTTCCTGAGGACTCATCAAGATCTTTATTATTTTTTTATGAGTTATATTCTCGGACTTCCAGTATGGCATCACATCTTGGATTTCTTTATCTTGATTTTCTTATCAACCTTATTTCGTAAATTGCCAATCTTGGCTCATCTTTAAAGTGTGTTTTTTGGCTTGTGATAACTATGTCTATTATGGGTGTCTTTCTGGTTCGAACATAGGAATATGGTGATTTTGGTATCAAGATTTCTCTAATTTTCTTGAAAGGAATTAACATCAGAAAAGGTATAGATAGTGGAAGCTCAAACTCAAATTGTATGATGGTTTTATTTTCTCAAGTAAGTTTGATTAATGTCAATGAGTTTGATCAGGATATTTTGTTTTCTTGAGCTAATGCAGTTGTAAAGATCTTTGATTATTATGTTAGGAGAATTATAAAAGATTGTATGTTTGAGTTATTTAACAGCATGAAGAAATGAGTATTTTGATATGTTATTATTTGATAGTTTAGGTCGACTCAGTTGTTTTTATTTGACCGAGCTGGACAGTTGAAAGGTAATTTGAGTTATATGCATTTAAGTTTATCCTCAGGTAAGAAAATAAAATATTATACATTTATGGGTGAATAGACGGACAATTTGAAGGAAGAATTCATATTCTAGAAAGTGTAATACAAAGATACACTTATTAGATTTATTCTAGTCGAATGATGTTGTTACGAGTTAAAGTTGTTTCGATTGATAAAGTTATCACATTTGTGAAAGTTTGAATGGTCTATTGCATGTTAAGAAAGTTGAAAATAGTTGAAGGTGTTATTAACCGAAGAAATGGTTCTGGGTTCTGTTTGAATTGAGTAAAGAATTTTTGAATTTTCAGTGATGCATTATCGAACGGATAGGAGTGTGTTTTAATACAAGAATGTAAATTGATAGTTTATGCTTTTAGACGGTTAAAATCTCATTAAAAGAATCGTTCGACGAGTGACTTAGAGTCGGCCGTTAGTAAGTCTGTCTTGAGAAATTGATGACATCATTTGTTGGACGAAAAATGTCATATGTTTCTTGATTCCAAGAGTATAAAGTATATAATGTTATAAAAAAATCTAAAATTAAGACAATGTTGATGGCTTGAACTATTGAAAGATTGTGAATAATTAACGATTAACTTTGGGGAAGTAGATATAGTTGCAGATGCTTGAATGAAAAGCCTTTGTTCATTTTGTGAGTGTTAGTTACTTGATTAATCTTATTTGATGGAAGTCTGAATTTAGCTAAATTAAAAAGCTAAAGTAATGTTTTCTTTGCAAGATTGAGAACCTCAGTAATGTGATAGTGAGTGGTAACCTAAATGAGTACAGTGTGAGACGACTTTTTATTCTGATTTTTGTTATTATTACTCCGAGATAGAATTCACGCAATGAATTATCTGGAGCTTATGCAGTAAATGTTGTACGAGACTCAGTAGTAGCTCGTTTTTTATTCAGAGAGCATTCGGATCTTTGACGATATGCTCTGACATTGTGTTTCAGAGTTCAAAAGTGATTGGAAAGAGATGTACGAGGTGGAATTGATTTGTGATTTTGAGGAAAAATGTCAAAGTGATTCATGAAAGTTGAAAGCAACTTCAGACTAACATTAGTAGTATACAGATTTAAAAATTTAAGGTATTGAATTCCAGAACGATGACAGAGTGCTTCTGAAAGTGTTGACCTTGAAGAGGACTCTTTGATGAGGTAGAGGAAACTACGAGAACGTTACCCTAATCTTTTTCTGGTAAGATTTTCGGGGGCGAAAATCACTAAGGGGGAGAGTTGTAGCAGCCCGATTTTGGGTCTAGTCGAAACAGTGGTTTCAGGACCACAAATCTGATGCAGAAAAATTTATTTTTATTATATTTTATGGTCTACAGTTTTATGGAATGATCTCGTGAAAATTTCATTCAAAAATTTTAACGTTTGGGTACTTAATTTAGTCAAAAGGATTAAATTGTAATAAGTGCAAAATGTGAGTTCTATAGGTTAAAGGTGCCTAATTGTAATGAAATTTTAAATTGGAGGTCCTTAAATGGAATTGGACCATTGGTTAAGTTGGTGGACAAAAATGGACATAGCTAGGTATGTTTCTAAAGTTTTTTATTAAAGGCATTTTAGTAATTTGGTAATTAAATTAATTAAAAGGCCAAAATAAAAGCCAATTTTTTTCCATCTTCCTCCCATGGCCAAAATTTACAAAAGGAAACCATGGCTAGGGTTTGTCAAGCTTCCAAGCTCGATTGTAAATTCGTTCTAGCATTTTTAATGCTCTTTACATTTTTGAAGTCGTTGTAACTCGATCTACCTATTTCTAGCACTAATTTGAGGTATGATTAAGGTCTCAGGTTTGACCCATGTTAGACATGTGTGTATTTTGATGTTTAATGATAGAGAATGCATGTTAGTTGTTAGATAAATGACTTTTTCTAAGTGAATTTCGATGAAAATGCTTAAAAGGACCTATTTGTAAAAAGTTGTAAAATGGATGTTAAATTGCGAATAAAAGAAAAATGTAGGCTTCTATTCGCATGTATAAGGTTTTGCTAGGCATGAGTATTGAATAAATTAAGTACATTTCATTTTATGACCCTAGAGACTAAATTGTAAAATGTCAAACTTTAGGGGCAAAAATATAAATTTTTCCATAATGTGATTTTGGGTTGATTTGAATAGTATAATGATTAAATAAGCTAAAATTGATATTATAGATCAGTAAAAACAAGGTTCAGAATTGGAACGGGGGAATAAGAAGTATTTGACGATTAGGCTCTTTTTGCCAATTTTATGCCGAGGTAAGTTCGTATGTTTAATAAGCATTAAATTGTATATGTATAAATGCTTAATTGATATAATTGTGGTAAATGCTATATTATTGAAATAAAATGTGAATGCTATTGAGTACGATATTATGGAAATGACCACCAGAAATTCAATACAGCTAAAGTCCCAGTTGAACCTTAGGAATAGATAGGATACAAATCTCATGACATTAGGGTTACTGAGATTACGTGTAAGACCATAGTTGGGCTATTGGCATCAATACGAGATTTCATGTAAGACTATATATGGGATATGGCTTTGGTATGGTACTGTGTGTACGAGATTCCCGAGTATCATTTAGTGTTCTAAGTGGTTCGACGGGAAATTTAATGGGTCAGTCAAAGAAGAGAAAGAGCATGTAAGTGTTATGAATTTGTACAGGTATGTACATAAGTTTATAAGAATTGACTTCTTGATATCGTAAGTTCATGATTTCTATGAGAATGTTTTGTGAAAGCTTTGTGATTATTGGTTTATACTTGTGACGTATGAAATTTATGGTAAATTTGGTTGAGGATTATGTGATTGGCTTCAGGCCAAATTGAGTTATGATATAACGTATTTTATTCACACAAATTGTGATTTATTGGATATGAGAAAAAGGAAAGATCAGCATAATTGCCTATTAAAATGACTATGGAGCTATGGGAAGATATGAGCTTTAACAAGTGAAAGATGTTAAAATATATACTTGAAATGTGAATACTCGTAATTAATGTGTATGCTTATTATGAGGTTTGAGATGATTGGTTGATTGTGTTAATATGTTGTAATGGAGAGATTATGGTTGTTAGGCTAATGTCAAGACATGTTAAATTATGTTTGAAAATTTATAGAGCAAATAATATGACTGAACAAGTTATAACTGTGAGCTTTATAGTAATTTATAATATATTGTGTTGATAACATTGGACTTGGTGAATGATTAGTAAGAGTTGCTTATTATTTTCATACGAACTTACTAAGCTGTATAGCTTACCCCCTTCCTTTCCCATGTTTTATAGTACCGTCAAGCTAGCTCAGGTTAGAGATCACCGGAGATCCTATCACACTATCAAGCTATCATTTGGGGTATTGATGAATTCAAGTATTTTGAATTAATGGAATGCTTAGGGACTCGGCCTTTTGGTTATATTTGTTGGCTTATAATGGTTCATGATTCATTTTGTATATACCCTTGGAAGTTAGCTAATGTTGGTTATGACTGTATTTATATTAATGCATTTGTGAATGTGGAATCTTGCATAATTTGATGTGGAGAGGTTGATGTTTTAAGTATGATTAATAATGGAATGAGAATAGCATGTTCTTATCTTGGTTGTGATTGTTTGGTTGCTCTTACATGCTTGAATTTGTGCCATGTGGTGTTGTATAGATGTGTGCAAGTGAGGGTGGAAAAATGGCTTGGTAAATAGCCTTTTTTTTACCACACGGGTAGACACACAGGTGTGTGTCTAGGTCGTGTGTGACACATTGTCAGCCCCATAGGCGTGCGTTTCGGCCGTGTGTCCTTTGCACCTAAATTGTTGCAAAACAAAATGCTTAGTATCGTGCACATGGGCATGAGACATGGCCGTGTATCTCAGTCGTGTGAAGGACACCGCCCCAAGACATGGGCGTGTGCCCTAGTCGTGTGATTTTGAATTTGTTATTGGGTGACAAACAGAGAGTTACACAGGTTAGAGACACGGGCTTGTGTGACCACACGGCCTGCCCACACGGGTGTGTGACTCCTATTTAGGCAAAAATTTTCTAAGTGTTATAAAATATTCTAAAGTTCTCGATTTAGTCCTGAATCACTTCCAAAATATGTTTTGGGTCTCGTAGGCTCGTGTTAGGAACTTTATGCTTGATTTCAAAAAGTTTTAATTTGGACAAAAATTTATGACTCCAAAATCTATGTTTGCTTGTGTTTAAGTCCAGTAATGCCTCATACCCTGTTTTGACGTCGAATGCGGTTAGGGGTGTTACATCAGATACATAGTTCACTGTATCAAGATACATTGGGGTGATAAACAACGCATGGAAGTGCATACATGAGCACGAAAGTGAAACAAGGCACCAGAGTGCATAACTGGGAACAAATATGCAATCAGGGCATCGTAATGCAAACAAGTGCATAAATATGCTATCAAGAGCACCGTAGTGCTAAAAGGAGCACAAATGTGCTATCAGGAGCTCTGTAGTGCTAGTAGGTGCACCATAGTGGTAACAGGAGCACCGTAGTTCCAACAGGAGCACCGTAGTTCCAACAGTTATAATGATTATAAATTGTATGAACTTACTTAAGACAATCAACTAATGAACTGAAACGTAGGGACTATTCTGTAGTTTTCTATTTTCTTCAGTTATCAACAACTTGATTTATATAATAGTTAAATTCAAAATATCAATTCCAAACACACTATAACACTCAAATATGATATTTTAATTTTATTTTACTCAATTTCCCTAAAATTTTACATTTTATTCAATTTAGCCCCTAAAACATAGATTATCATATCTCTCACATTTAAGCTTCAATTTTCAATTTGATTTCAATTCTCTCCTTATACAACCCTCTAAAATTAATATTTAGAGAAATATCATGACAAATTCAAAATACTTGCATTTTAGTTCTTTAATTTAAAACTAGCAAAATTTATTTCTAGGCTTCAAAATCTACCATTTACATTCAAAAACTTCAATTAACATTAATGAAAAAATTTTAAAATCTATAATAGTTTTGAAAATGAATATGTGTGTTTGCTAAATCGAGTTACAATGATCTCAAAAATATAAAAATTACTAAAAATTGACCTCAATTAGATCTCCTTGCAAGAAGAACAACTTAGTCGAACCTTGAAGCTTCAACCATGGTGTTTCTTAGGTGTTTGCTTTGAGAATTATAAAATAAAGATGATGAATCTTTCATTTTATGTTTTTAACTTATAATATTATTAATTTATTAACTATTTTAACTTATAAAACACCCACTACTCGTCCTACCATCAATTAAAATGTCTAAATTGCCATTTAAAACCTTATATAACATCATTTTAATATTTAGGTAATTAAAATTCATTACACTTAACTTTTATAGTTTTTATGATTTAGTCATTGTACCTTAAATAACAATCAATTCAATAAAATGCTGAGACCAAAATTTCATTTACCTAAATAACAACTTCGCAAATATTTAATGATAATATTTACGAGCCTAATTTACGAAATTGAGGTCCCGATACCTTATTTAGAAAACCACTAGCTTTTAGTACGCACCATTTGTACTATAATTAATCATTCTATTAACAAAGCTTACCATATCGTAACTTACTATAATACTATATTTAATTCATAAATATTAAATAATAATATTTATAGACTCACACTTTGAAATTGTGATCCCAGAACCACTATTTCTAACACCACTGAAAAACAGGTTGTTACAAGGTACGATTGAAAAATTCAATTCATCATGTCTATAAATACGTTTGGGGCTTTGGTCAGTGCAAATGACATCACCAAAAACTCGTAGTGTCTGTCAAGTCTGAAAGTAGTTTTCGACGCATTTGGTTCATTAACTCTGAGTTGATAGTAACTTGATCTGAGGTCAATATTCAAAAACACGGTAGCTCCTTTCAGTTGATCAAAACAAGTCATCAATACATGGTAATGGATACTTGTTTTTTATGGTGACTTTGTTTAGTTGAAGATAGTCGATACACAATCTCATAGTTCTGTCTTTCTTTTTCACAAACAAAATCAGAGCTCCCTAAGGTGACACGCTCGGTTGAATGAATCCCCAATATAATAATTCTTCCAACTGTTCTTTCAACTCTCTCATTTCAGCCAAAGCCATTCTATACGAAGCAATCAAAATCGAGAAATTTCAGGCGCCACTTTAATAACAAATTCAACTTCCCTCTCCAATGATAAACCTAGAAATTATTAAGGAAACATATTAGAGAATTCATTAACTGCCAGAACTTGTTCTATCTTTGATTCTGACACTCTGGCATCTAAAATGTAAGCTAGATACATTTCACACCCTTTCTGAACAATTCTTGGGTAGATATCGCTAAAATGATGTTAGTAGAACAATCGAATCTGTCAACCTCAACATTAATCGTTTCACTATTCTAACATCTTAATATACAATCTATTTCTATCTATAGTTAACCACAACATCATACAGAGTTAAGCAGTATATTCCGAGAATATTATTAAATTCATCAAATGGCAATAACATTAGCTTGGCAAGAAATTCATGGCCCTAATGATGCGAGCATGGACATGGACTCAACCAAAACAGCTCGTGAAACATCGCAAGATCCAATTTAGATGCCAATAGGACCAATTACTCGTGCACTTGCTAAAAAGTTCAAGGAAGCTATCACAGGTATCATTGATCGAGTTTGGGCAGAAGCTGTTATGAGACTAATTGATCAAGCTTGGGCATGCACTCTATGCGACCCATGCAATGTGCTTCAAATAAATCCATAAACCAGTGTGTTTAATTTGGTTGTCAGAAATAAGGATTGTTATCCATTTTAGTTATTTTAGTTTGTGTATTTAATTATATCTTAGTTTGAACATCATTAATATGAGTTTTAATTATGTGTCTTAATTTTGACATCATTAATGTTTGTCTAAGTTCAGAAAAATTAAACTATGATTAAATCTTGTATTAATGTGCATTTAAACTTTGTCTTAGTGTTAGCCAGGTTTTTCACATTGGCTACTGCTAAGAAACTTCTTCTCAAGTTGATGCATGCATAATTAATGTTTAATAAACCACATTTATGGAGATCCATGCACTTGGACTTGCATGCATGTGGAAGGTGATGAACACAACATTCCAAGTGCCTTTTCGTGAAAAGCCAAGTCATCAAGTGCGTCCACACTTGACCAATCAGTTGGCTACCAAGTTCACACCTATGAAGCCATTCAATTCTTCTTGTTCACACTTGAAGACTCTTTATGCGACACAAGAAGCAATAATGAGCTATATAACCATTTGGTTTTCCAAGTCGCATCAATTCATGTTCACACCATTTCAACCTTTCAACTCTATACACATTCAACTAATCTACAAGGTCCAATGAATTGGCTATTTGGGAATGTCAATGTCACAATGTGAACAAGGCTCCTAGCGTTACCTACATCTAGAAACTTTCAAGGGATGTCATAGACAAGTTAATGGTCATTAAGCACATTCAATCTGATTGTTAACATGCCTATTCGGATGATTTCTTGTACAGCCTATAAATACTAGGCTTGAAACACTTTGTAGGAACTTTTGATGAAATTTTATCTTATTTGAGTGTTCTCTCTCTGTGTTCATATTTGACTCAAATTAACTTATCAAGCTTCCTTGTGGTGTCAGACTGATTTTTGCTTTGAACTTATCACTTCTTAGAAGTGTGGCATTCACCATTATACCGACTGGTTCCTATCGCTAGATAGAGGGTCACGGTTTTCTTTTGTTATCCTTATCATAATCTTCCTAAGTGCTAATATAAGAATTAGGTCAGTATTTTCCTTTAATATTGGTTCATTCTTCAGCCCTTAAACCGAATTAAAACTTCTCCAGTTCCAACCAACAAAACACCCTTTTTACATAGCCTGCCATTCCCATTTTCAACCTATACTTCTCCCATCATTTTGATACTTCTTAATTTTGATTGGGAACTCTTGCGACTCATAACCAAAAAAGGAATACGAGCTCGCATCATTTGGTATCAAAGCTAGTTAAATTAAGTAAGTATCCACGTTTTTTTCTCTCTCGGGGTAAAAATTTGAAAACAAATTAAATAAAAAAGAAAAAAATTAAACAAAAAAAGAGAGAGAGAATTCAACATATTTGCAATTACAAGTTCAAAATACAAAGGGGAGACTCAAGATAATAAAAAAAGAGCTAGTTTAAAAGAGTTTATGTTCCTAAGTACTAGTTTCTTACCATAACGATATCAGCCACACTTTAAATTATTAACCTTAACTTTTTCTTTTAAGCCTTCCCTATCATCTAACCATAATCCCCACCTTTACATTACCTTTGAAGTTGATTCCACAAGGTTTGTTGCTAAGTCTAAGGCAGTCACATAAGAAATTAAAGAAACAAGCAAGAGTGGTAAAACACAAGAGTACGAGAGAGCATGAGAGGGGATAAAAGCCAATCATGAGAGGAGCAAACATTTCTTCTTTGAGAATACTAGTGAGATTTTTGTGTGAGAAGGCAACATGTCTCGAAGTCCCGACAAGAGTAATGCTAGAGACAATGGTATACGCCCCAAAAGGAATGTTACTGGTGGTGGTGGTGTGCCCGGTTTAGCGTACCAAGCATTCATTCATAAGATGGACGGATTGTTGTAACGCCGGTTGGAGCCAATGCAAGAACAATTGAACCAATTGCAGGAAAGAGCCCAACGAGAACGAACTCCTCAATATTAAATGAGGAAGCAAGGTCATCCAAGGCTGAATCAAGAAGATTACTATGAGCCTAGCAACATGGAGAGTAATCGAGCCTCAAATCGTAGTGAGAGGTGTTGAGGACAAAGAAATTGAAGGCTAAGGGAACAAGATCAAGTTGATGACAATCTTATCAACATCAAAATGGCCATTCCTCAATTCAAAGGAAAAATTGACCCTGAAGCCTACTTAGAGTGGGAAAAGAAGATCGAACTCGTCTTTGAGTGTCACAACTACTCAGAGAGCAAAAAGGTTAAACTTACTGCCACCAAATTCTTCAACTATGCCATTATTTGGTGGGATCAGCTAACCATGAGTAAGAGAAGAAATGGTGAACGACCCATGTCTACATGGGTTGAAATGAAGGTTATCATGCGAAAAAGGTTCATACCCACCCATTACCATCGAGAGTTGTACTAGAAATTATAAAATCTCACCCAAGGAAACCGAAGCATGGAAGATTATTAAAAAGAGATGGAAATAGCCATGATTTGTGTTGACATTAAGGAAAACCTAGAGGCTACAATGGCAAGGTTTCTTGCTGGCGTTAATTGAGAAATCGCCAATGTAGTTGAATTGCAACATTATGTTGAGATCGTTGATATGGTGCACATGGCGATCAAGGTGGAAAAACAATTGAAAAGAAAAAGAACAACCCGACCCTTTTCTAACTCTATTTTTACACTGAAGTGGGGATAAGGAGACTACATGTAACGCCCCGAACCCGAGACCGTCACCGGAGTCGAACACGAGGTGTTAACAGACTTTTAAAAATTTTCCAGACACTGCCAATCTGCGTAATAGTCGCTTTAAAAATCATATCTTGAGTTTCACAACTCGAAAATCAGTTTCGTGATTTTTCCCTGAAACTAGACTCATAGGCCCATCTACATATTTTTTTCTAGAATTTTTGGTCAGGCCAATTAGTACAGTTTATTAGTCAAAGTCTCCCATGTTACAGGGATCGACTACCCTGACCTTTGCGCATTACGACTTGGATATCTCATTGTACAGGGCTCCAATACTGATGCCGTTTGTTTCTATAGAAACTAGACTCAGAGAGGAATCTATACATATATGGTATGACTCCTAATTATCTCTGGTTAATTTATGGTAAATTTTCAAAGTCGAAACAGGAGATCCAGAAACCGTTCTGGCCCTGTTTCACGAGAACTTTAATATCTCTTAATATACTGTTCATATGATTGTTTCGTTACTTTCATATGAAAATAGATTCATCAAGGTTCGATTACATAATTTATTCACTATTTAATTCCATTCCTACAAATTTTTGTGATTTTTCAAATCCACACCACTGCTGCTGTCAGCATCTGTTTTCAAGGTAAACTTTACCTATTTCGTGGTTACCATGGACCAACTAGGGTTTTGTCATACATAGGTCCACATATGATCATATTTAGCCATTCCAATGGCTGATCATTTGCCCAACACTTCCATTCCAAACCATAGTCACATCATGAAACCATATATACATACATAAACACAAATGGTCTAATGCCATACTCCACTTCTACAAGCCATTTTCGCATGGCTGTACACACATACATCACAAAAAGTGCTTAAAACAACAAGGGGTAGTCCTATACATGCCATATCCAGAGTTCAACTAAAAGAGTACCAAAAGAGCTTTGATAGTGTGGATGACTTCGACTTCGATGATCCCGAATCCGATAGCTAACGAACAAAATCTATAAAACAGAGAGCCAAAGCAACGGGGTAAGCATTTTAAAGCTTAGTAAGTTTCAAGTAATGAATTCGGCTTTGACTAAAGTATTACATTCACATAACTAAATGAATCACTTTATTAATAGACATTCTCATAATCATGCTTACTTCACAATTCGTCAACATATATACACACACAAGGTATCAACCCATATAAAAGCCCAAAAGTTCGTTAGTCGATTGAACGAATACTACTTAAAACGAATCGACTTTTCCGAAGCACAGGCAAACATACCTTATCGTTTGGGTTTGTTGAGCGTATTAATTGAATTTATTACAGCACAAAACGCTCACATTCATGCCCAAGTTTCTTCGGAATTTAGCCGGATATTACCACAAGCACAATTGCCTTCGGGTCTTAGCCCGGGCATAGCAACTCGCACGAATGCCTTCGGGTCTTAGCCCGGATATATCAACTTGCACAATTGCCTTCGGGTCTTAGCCCGGATATATCAACTCGCACAAATGCCTGCGGGTCTTAGCCCGGATATATCAACTCGCACAAATGCCTTCGGGTCTTAGCCCGGATATATCAACTCGCACAAATGCCTGCGGGTCTTAGCCCGGATATATCAACTCGCACAAATGCCTGCGGGTCTTAGCCCGGATATATCAACTCGCACAAATGCCTTCGGGTCTTAGCCCGGATATATATACAAATGCTCATGCACACATATATCAATAATCATAACACATCCATATCTTATTTTCGTTACTAAGGCTCAAACACAAAACATTTATTAAACCTTTCCAATTTTCGGCTCAATAGCCACACACAAAGAGCATGATTTCATTTGGCTTTATAACATAGTCTCTATGCACATTCGGCTATCCATCATAGTATGACTAATCATTTCAATATAATTCAAGTGGGGTCATTACTCGAAGACTTACCTCGGATGTTGTCGAACGAC
This sequence comes from Gossypium hirsutum, assembly GCF_007990345.1. NCBI lineage: Eukaryota > Viridiplantae > Streptophyta > Magnoliopsida > Malvales > Malvaceae > Gossypium > Gossypium hirsutum. The sequence continues at coordinate 37,195,032 of NC_053425.1, read as the reverse complement.
TTCAATGGCTATTCAATTACTTTTTCCTTCCCTTTATCGGATTTAGTTCCCCTTTGCTCTTGAGCTTAAGTTCAACAAATTTTAAAATAGTCATTAATCGACTATTCAAGTATTACTTTCAGAATAATATATATATTGATTCGACTTTCACACACATAGATTATAGTAAGCTTTATAAAAATCAATAAATAATTCATTAGCAAATTTTCATTAATGTTTACAACAAAATCACATATTCACTACGAGCTGTTTTTCCTGAGCAGTAGTCACTAAATTATTTATAACTGGAGCTACAAAACTCCAAATCACTTGACGTTAATTTTCCCTGAATATAGACTCGTATATCTTCCATCCATAAAATTTTCAGAATTTTAGGCTTGGCCAATAAATACCAGATTTTTCTTAAAGTTTCCCCTGTTTCACTGTTTGACTAATCTGACCACTCTTCACTACGAATCAAATTTCTCATTTTACAGAATTTAAAATGTGTTGTATTTGATTTCATTTGAAACTAGACTCATTAAGGAGTCTAAGCATATAAATTTTATCTTATAATCATTTTTTTACAATTTATAATGATTTTCTAAAAACAGAACAGGGAATCTAGTAGTCGTTTTGACTCAGCCCCACAATACTTCAAATATCTCAAGATCGGTAACTCTTTTGTTTTTATAGTTTCTTTTGTAAAAAAATAGACTCTTCAAGCTTTAATGACATAATTTACTCAGCTTCTAATTCAACTCCTACAAATTATGGTGATTTTCCAAAATCACCTTACTGCTGCTGTCCCCAAGCAGATTATTACCAAATCAAATACTAACATTTGCATTTCACCTTAATAGCTAGCTTAGCAAACCTTAATTTAACATATAATTCACACATATCACATTCCAAGCATTCACTCTATTCTATCACTTAAGGTATAAACATTACTCAATAACTTCCTAATTCAAATTCGGCAACTACACCAAGACCATTTTAACTCGTTTCTCATCCAAATAACATGAACCACAACCATTTCTTGAACATTTTCTCATGGCCGATTGCTCATGTTACCAACAAGATTCAAGATTTGAACATGGGCTAACTAAGGGACTTAGTAACTAGCTTAATACATTCAACAATTTCCAAAAGCTACCATGAATTACATACCTTATTCAAGACTAGAAGGAGTGGCCGAATGTTTTACTTCCCCTTCCCCCTTCTTCTTAGCATTTTCGGCCAAGGATGATAAAAGATGAACAATTTTTTTTTCTTTAGATTTGGCTAGCAAGAACATGAATGATGATCCCCTTTTTTTTCATTACTTTTCTTTTATTCTCTCTTTTATTTATTTTATTACTAACATTTTATGACACAAAATAACATTTTTTTATTTGTGCCATACTTATGCCATAATTCCAATATAAAAAAATTTGCACAAATGCTTATCATGCCCATCATGGCCGGCCACTATGTTTTAAGGTGGGAAATTTGACATGCAAATCCACCTATTTCATACTATAAGTTATTTGGCCACTATAAATTAGCCCATAGCATTTGCAAAAATTTTCACATGAGTCATATTTCATAATTTCACTCACAATTGGCAAAATCAAAGCATGAAATTTTCACACATGCACTTTCACATGAAATAAACATAGAATATAACATCTAATTATTTTTGTGACTCGGTTTAGTGGTCCCGAAACCACTTTCCGACTAGGGTCAATTTAGGGCTGTCACACTACAAAAAAGATGCCCCCTGTAACACCCTAAGCCGTATCCGTCACTAGACTAGGGTAAAGAAGCATTACCGAACATATCTAAACATCTCACATTCATTTTCCAAACATTATAACATCAAAGTCACACATCATTATAGAGTCCCTTACGAAGGTCAATGAGACCTTAATCATGCTTTAGAAAGGAGTCCGGACTAAACCGAGCTCATACAAAATTTTTTGAAACTTAAACATTATTCAAAGTCAAAAAGGTCACATGCTCGTGTGAACAGGCCGTGTGCCTCACACGGCATTAGACACACCCGTGTGTCTAGGCCATGGCAAAACAGGGCATACATATTGACTTGTCCACACGGCCACAAGACACACCCGTTTACCGTGTTGTGGTCGAAACTAACTTGGGTCACACAGCCGTCCACACGCCCGTGTGTCTATCCCGTGTACCCTTCAAAATGGCCACACACGCCCATGTACCAAGGCTGTGTGCCTCACACGGCCACCAGACACGTCCGTGTGTCTAGGTCGTGCTTAAGACTAACTAGAATAGCTAAATTACAACATACACAAGGTCGAGACACACGCCCGTGTGCTCAACAGTGTGGGGTAAAATTAGGCTTGGTTTCAGCCACATTTCCCACCTTTCTCAAGCACTCAAATTCCACAACATTTTAGCATTATTGCATACATTCATAGGTAACCAATTCAACCATTTTTGTTTATATTTCATGCCATTCAAATACCATCCAATTCACTACTCAATTTCACAACCAAAACATACCAAATCAATGTACCAAAATCATCACAATTTACATAAGTTTCCAATACATAAACTCATCATTTTATCACATACTTCACACCAAAAAACTTGAAAATTCAACATTCCATATTCAAACCACCACATGAACATTATGTACATCATATGATTTACCTATCAAACTGTAACACCCCAAACCTAGCTCAGACGTTATGGTTGAATCTAGCATGTCACATTAAATTGTTTTTCGAACACCGTGTTTTCGCTGAAAACCTTTCTTACCATTCAAAACTTTTTTCCATTTAAAACCCCAAATTTTGTTTGCTTATTTTTAAACACAGTTTATTAAAAGTCAATCTCTTGTAAAACATTATTACCCTTAAAACCTTATTTGTTGCGGAAGCTTAATTTAAAACAGTTGCGGAAATGTGATATTTTGAAAATTAGTTGCTATTTTGGAAAAATAGTGTTCTACGTCTAGCAATTATAAAACAATAAATAAAATTCCAAATTTTAAAATCTAGAAATTTTAAAGGCCTTATTACAACACAAAAATAATAAATAAGGTAAATAAAATCCAAAGCAAATTTATGTGTGTGGCCAGCTCCAAGTCCCTCGCAGCACCGAACCATCTATGTCTGGGGATTACCTGCACAGTTAAAACACTTGGGTGAGTCTACGAAAACTTAGTGTGTGCCCCAGTTCAATATAGTGATCAACCAGAACAGTCTGGGCCTGGGACCATTTTAGAAGCAGTGTCCAACTGGTCCTAAACTTTAGCCCTAAATAGAACAGAATCAGAATAATCTAGCATGCAAAAACCCTGTCCATCCAACCACTACACACCAGCTCCGTCCAACCTTACACACCATGTAGGGATATAATATCGACCCACCCATCCCTAAACACCACATAATAGTACCAATGCAGCACTAAACAAAATTTATAGCAGAGCTCCCAGAACGGTAGGCAAATAACCATGAGAGATATGCAGTAGTGCTGCCAGAACAGGATACTTCCTCCAATCACGTAACCCAACCCCATGTTATGCAACATACAT